>NC_142515.1:46781969-47085000 GCF_057876585.1 Rhinolophus sinicus
CCTTGACACAGAGATTAGCATCTATCACATTCAGGCCAACCAGCAGCCCAACAATTACTGCTCCTTCTTCTTCCATCATTAGTGCATGATACTCATAGAATTCACTGTAAAAATTAAAATAATAAAAAAACTTAAACCACAAATTTATTTCAAAAACTAAAATTTAAAATCTTAGTACCTATTATAAAGATGGAACCAAGCTAAGCCTTCTAATTAGCCTTTCTATATGTGAATAACTTAAAATTTTTGAAATTTAAATATCTATACAGAAAACAAAACAAAGGGACTGAAGGAGACAAATGAGGAAAAGGAATTTTAATGAGTGAAAAGAGAGGCAAAGAGAGATAAAAAATTGGGCGGCCGGTTGGCTCAGTTTGTTAGAACGCTGTGCTCATAACACCAAGGTTGCTGGTTCAATTCCCACAGGGGCCAGTAAGCTGCGCCTTCCACAACTAGATTGAAAACAATGACTTGACTTGGAGAGGATGGGTCCTGCAAAAACATGCTGTTCCCCAATATTCCCAAATGAAAAAAAAGAAAAAAAGAAAGAAAGATCAAAAGAAAAAGAGGCATCACTGAGGGGTGCGAAATGTTTGTAACTCTCAGAAGACACAGTGACTATTGCTGATATAATTACAATACTTTTTTCATTAGAGTTGAATTTTCAGTTCTCAGATTTATTAAGACCCTTGCGATAAAGACTAAGGTGGGAAAATGAACATATGAAATATTTCAAAACTCAGGTTCAAGTCAGTTGCATTTGATATGTGTATTGCAAGTGTTCTTAATAGATAACCATCAATAAAAGATACTGATGGGTATCTATATTCTTAAAAAGTGTTCAAATAAGAGACCTCTCACAGAAATTGGACAGTTTAAAAACTAATACTTGACAATTTATATTCAAAGAACTAGTTATCACTGACTCATGCCTCCCTCAAGAAGTCCCACTTTAATTAACCTTTAGAATACTGCAAAATTGCAAGTGCTAAAAGTATGATCATTCTCATTTAACCAATGGAAAAACCAAGATGTACAACCAAAGTCACAAGCAAAACTAAAAATGACCAAATTCTCCAGAACATCAGAAAGGTACTCTACAAGAACAAGGGTGAATGGAGGGGCTACCATGGACCCAACTCCCTTTGAGAACTGCATACCTTGCTCTGAAAGTCTGCGTTAACCATTTGGTCTTCAATTTAAATTAATAGTTTAAAATGTGCCCACAATACAGTCGAAGCAGTAGTTTGGACACTCAAGATCAAAAAAGATCCCTCTTGAATTAAAGCCCCAAATTCCACTACAAATTTTTATTCATAGAAGTAACTGTAATTTATTAGGTTGGTGCAAAAGTAATTGCAGTTTTGTAATTATTTTTAATCTTTTAAACTGCAATTACTTTTGTACCAACCTAATAGAAAAAAATGTATGTTAGGCTTAAAAAAAAGAAAGAAACTTAGAAATATAACATAAATTTCCCCTTATCAGCTGATAAAAAGCTTACGGTACTTATTTTTTAGGCTAGTTCCTGATCCATATTATATCCCCACCATGATTTCTCACTCATTTTGCTCCTCCTTTTATTTTATGTCATCTTGTTGTATTTTATGAATCCTTTTGTACTACATCTTCAATCCTTTTTCGAAGACAAGATATAAATGAAATAAAAAATGAAAATGAACATGATTTAATGGTACTAACCTCAAGAGATCCCTCTGAATAATTAAGCAACGCAGGTAATCGGCCATTTTCTTTTGCATGAGGGCTAATCGAAGCCATGCTCTTGCACGACCCAGGGGTGTCCTGAGAAACAAAACCAATTGTTAAGAAAACAGCCCCAGCCCAAAGATTATAGACTATATGTTCTATATCTGTTGAGGTACACATTAATAAAGAAAAAAGGCAATTTATCATGGTTTTTCTTCATTTCTATAGTTTTAAGCTAGCTCTTTTGAGCATGCAAACCAATCCCTGAGAACTAGTTTAGTCTCTAATGTAAACCTGCACCTGTAGAACACCTAGGTAATATTTTATGACTTGGAAGAAATTAAATAGTGAGGATATTTCTACAAAAAATGTTTTGTCCAATTGTCATTAGAATATTAAATCTGGTACCTCTCTTACTCAAGTTCTATCATTTAGTGAAAATAAAAGCCAGTTTTACAGGATATGTATGATTTTTTTGAAGAGAAAGATACCATTTACACTTTTATGTTTTCTTACCCAGAAAACATTTTGGCAGGTAATGTGGGCGGAAACAATCTTCACTTCTAACAGACAATGAGTTTCTTATGACTTAACATTTTAATTAATATCATTCTTCAGAAAACATTTTTTACATTTGTAGAGTTTGGCTTTTTAAAAACAATATGAACATCTATTTTCATATTAAAATGAAACCAAATTTTATATTTCTCTTTCTGAGAGGTGAAATTCCCTTTTTCTTCTGTCTTGGCTAAAAAATCACTACACCTACTCTACCATTATAAGAAATATCAAGTGTAACATCACTTGCTATTTAACTCTAAAAACTGGGTTTGAATCCTGGCTCTGCTACTTATTAACTATAACTTCTCTGACCTTTATTTTTCACAGCTATACAATTATTATAATAACCTCTACCCTGTAAGACTGATTTAAGCACTAAATGAGATAATTCAAGTAAAACAATTATCTTATTACCCTGACACAGTGCTCAATAAATAGTAGCCATTGACTTTTATAACTCAACTAAATACAACTTACAAACATCTGGCATGTTGTAATAACAGCCAGAAAACACTTAGACAGCTTTACAATTAAACCCTAAATTGTAAAGCTGTCTAAGAGAAAGCAGAAAATGGTAAGATCTGACAAAAAATGGTAAACATAAAAAAGTTATCTCATTCACAAGAATTAAGATAAACTAAAAGGAGCTCTTACATCTTAATCATACCCTGAAGAGCTTAAGACCTTAGCCTTAACAACACTTTCTACCTGCAAAAAATATTCTATACTCATTAGTTACTAGCTAGAATACTCTGCTACTAGGACATTTCGTATATGTTTGTCAAGTGAAACAAATAGGTGACATTACGTGTCCCAATTTTCAGAGGAAGAAAAGTAATTTCCACAAGTCCTATGTTATATAAATGGCTTACCTGAGAACTCAAATCTCCTAAACCTTTGCCTGGATTTAGCCTAAACCAGTCTCCAACAAATTGTTACTACTGCAAACTAGCTTAACACTCAGGAAACAGAAATACAAAATTGATACATCCTACCTTAAAGGAACTTGCAATTTCCTGCAATACAATGCAGAATTGAAGTGATATAAAAAAGGCATGAATATAGTGATAAGAGTATAAAAGAAAAAGCAGTTAATGCTTAGTGATGGGCTAAGAAAACCTTCATAAAGGAAATGTAGCTTGAGCTGAGCCATAAAGAATAAACAGAATTTTATTAGGACGGAATAAAGAAGAAGGCTACTTAAGCCTGAGAGAAGATAACTACCGTTGAGGTACTTTTCAGCAACTGTAAATACACTTCTGTGGTTCGGGATGAACAAGTAATAAGAGCACTTACTTAAGACCAGGTAAATCCCGGACACTGGCTCCTATTTCCTCTGCCTCTGGGTATAGCTTCTCCACCAATTCCAAAGGGCCCCAAATAGTCTTGTTGTAACTCAAAAATGATTTTCTTACTGAAAATAGAAAATATAATGCATATAACTTCAACATATAAAATTATATTAACTTCCTTTTAAATATTTAGTTTCAACATTTCTAACAACATACCATTATTCAGAGACCTTTTCCTCTTTTATCACTACACAGCCCTGTTGATCAACAGCCCGTTAATCAGGATCCTGAGATTTTTCCTTATCACAAATATGATACGGCCATGCTTCCGTATCAGAAATATGGAGGCATGTAATTACAGTAAAAAACTAGGCTTTTTTTTGTTTGTTTGTTTGTTTTTAAGGAGGGCGCAGCTCCCAGTGGCCCATGCGGAGATCAAACTGGCAACCTTGGTGCTATTGGCACCACATTCAAACCAACTGAGCTAAATGGTCACCCGTCTGGGCTCATCTTTACCATTACCAAATGTAAAAAGGCTGGAGGCCCTAGAAAGTTGATTTTTATAAGTTTACTAAATAAACCAAGGACAAATAAAAAGTTATCTTACTTTTAAACATGAAAAATTGTGGCTTTACTTTTCCTTTTATTCTGAGATTTGGGTAATATAAAACACCATGAAACCACTATCTGTTCTTTTTTAAGACCTACCGGCTCTATAGACTGCAGATCCAGTGTGCCTATCATATGCAACACCCAAGGACAACCATGAAGTTAGGCAATTTTTCCTTGGGTGATAAAATCAATCAGCACAAAGTAGCTTTACAATGATTCAGCAAGATAAGCCTCTTGACTGTTAGAACATGCCTCGTGGTATTTTGTGACGTAAAGGAAAATAAATTCAGAAGAGTTTAAAATCGAACTCTTTTGGCCATCATTTGGCAAATTCCATCCCACAGGTTGGGGGAGAAATTAAGTCAATGTTATTGCTATAATCTAAAGATAAAAAGGAAAATTTTCAAAAAGATTGATAATAGCAAGAGTAGCCAAAAATGTGGGGAAAGAAAACACTCACGTTCACAGTACTTTGATAAATCAGTGAAGCCTTCATAGAAGCCAGTTGCCTGTATCCTTTGACCCAGTAGGGTTCCTAAAGAAATCCTAGCACTTGTGCACAAACGTATACACCCAAAGATGTTCTTACTGCACAATTTTAATAGCAAATAATTGGAAACAACCGAAGTGTACATTAAGAGGAGAGCAGTTAAAAAGTTATGGTATACATATACTATAAAATATTATACAGCCATTAGAAGTGTGATAAAGACCTCTATGTAAATGGAAGGATCTCCAAACTATACCATCAAGTTGTGGGGGTTTTTTAAGAGGAGGGTAAAAAGGAAGTCACAGAATAACATGTATAGCATGATTCTACTAAGAGTAAAAAAAAAGTGCTAGAATTACAAGGATTCCGTTTAGGGAAAAGAATAAGGGAAACTATGTCTTGCTCTTTGTGCTTCTATGCTGTTTGATTAGTGTACAGAAAGAGTATATTTCTCTATTATTTATGTCATTTTAAAAATTATCTTAAGGCTTTTTTTGTGTGGAAAGAAAAGCAGGTTTACTCAAAATGCTGGCATTCCACTCTATGAGGGTGGTGGACTCCTGTCCAAAATCCATCCCCCCTAAAAATTATCCTAAGGCATTAATTAAAAAGTGGACTACCCCCCCAAAAAAACACAACTCAGACACAGAAAAGAGATTGGTGGTTGTCAGAGGCAGCGGGTAGGGGTGGATAAAATGGATGAAGGTGTTAAAAAGGTACAAACTTCCCATTATAAAACAAATAAATCATGGGACTGTAATGTACAGCATGATGACTATAGTTAATAATACTGTATTATACGCAAGAATTACCATAATTAGACCTTCAGTGTCTGTAGAAGTGTATATGATAATTACACATAACAAGTGTATATGGATAACCACGTCAATAATGAGAAGTTGCTGCATTTTAATAGGAGACCTTTCTGAATATTTCCTGATGAGTTGCTCTTAGCTGCCAAACTGCCCCACTTTTGGGGCTTCTAATCTTCTCTTCAAGTGTATTATCAACATAAGATATAAGAGGAAAATAAATATGTAAACTTTTAAATAAATAATACTGTGCTGTATATGAAAGTTGCTAAGAGCAAATCTTAAAATTTCTCAAAAAATTTAAAAAATAAAAATAAAAATGGGGTAGCCAGTTAGCTCAGTTGGTTAGAGCATGGTGCTGGTAGCACCAAGGTTGCTGGTTCGATCCCTGCATGGGCCACTGTGAGCTGCGCCCTCCTTAAAAACAAACATACAAATAAATAAACAAACAAAGACAAAAAGTGCTCATCACGAGGAAAAAAAACTTGCAACTACGGGGGTGCCAAAAAAATGTATATACATGACTTGTATTCATCTTTTGTTATCGGTACACATTGATTATTACAATTTTAATAGTTTTTTCCTTTCTTAAAATGTGTATACATTTTGGCACCCTCTGTGTGGTGATGAATGTTAACTAGACTTGTGATCATTTCATAATATATACAAATATCAAATCATTACACTATCTACCTGAAATTAATGTTATATGCCAATTTTATCTCAATATAAATAAATGTTTTTAAAGAAAAAAAAAGAACAAGAAATGAGTACACTAACATCACACAGTATTTCTAAAATTCTAATGCCAAGGTCCCTTTTCAGTTTGAAGTACATTTATTAAAACCACATTTAGATAAATCTCCTCTTTTGCTTTTTACATTAACCCCCACTTTCCACCACCATAGTCAGAACTTCTAGACCCTCCCAACCTACCCAGTCCCTAGTATACCAACAAGAGACTTCTTTTGCTTTATAAGTCACCTTAGTATCTAACTCAGAGATGTCCAAACTTTTCAACGTTTTTCACCAAGGGCCATATGCAGTAAAATACACAAACAGCCAGGCCACTCACTCGAGGTGAAGTACGTATTGCCTCACCTGGTTTATTTAAGTAAACTAAATATATTTTTGGAATTTGCTGCGGGCCAATTAACAATGGATCACAGGCCGCAGTTTGGACACCACTGATCTAACTCTATTTACACATAGGACTCTATACAGCTGTTGATCATAGGAATTCAAGACCAAAACTGTCAATGACTGTTACCATAAGTATTATTACACCGGTACATAAAACAAGTTATTATACAACGTATGTTAAATACCTAAGTATAATACATTTTACACATAATAATTTAATATGAACTGTATAAAATACAACATTCACTACTGTCATTTTCAGGGAGCACTCACATTTCTACAACAACCCAATCCAGAAGACAATTTTTCTAGATATGTTCCCATGCCTAAGGTGGTTTATATTTCAACAATCAACTATTTTAATGTATTTGTTCAACAGGGCTCAAACTAGTAGTAATAAGAGTTCATATCAGAATCACCATGCTTAACATTTTTAAAATAACTCTACAAATGTCCTAGAAAATGACAATCAATTCAGAGTATGTTGAAAAAATTTTAAATTAAATATGCTTTTTACAAAACACTAAGCATTTTCTAAGACCACTCATTTGAAAACATAAAGCAGTAGGATATTTTCTCCCAAAACCAACCCATCCAGTATTTTTTAAATGTAAAGTAACAATAATTACAGCCTTAAAAAATATATCACATTTTCAAGGATGTTTAAGATGGAAGGGGGGGAATTCTAAAGTTAATTAATATTTTAAAATCTCATGATACCTTTAAGACCGTGTTTCAGACAATGTTCCATAACAACAAAAAACTGCTGTAAGGGGGGATAGTCAGAATCCAAAGTGCGGCCAAAGCTTAGAGCAGATTCAATGAGTCCTTTGATACTCAGTTTAGCCATGTTTAACAAGTTTGCTCTCTCTACAGCTGTGGGGTCTTTTGTAGCTGAAAGCACAAGAAAGGAGTCCAACATTATTTGCAAGATATGACATTGAAAAATATACAAACACTTTCCTCCCCCTATAAAACCAACAGTGGTTTGTTTTTCGTTGGTCGACAAATTAGTATTCCTAATTAACCTATACCACTAGTTCAATTCTCTTTATGTTTCACATACACCACAGAACACCACCGTGCCCATTCCAGCCAAAGTTTATGAATTATTGTCAAGATCCTGATTGGCTAGTCTCTGGTATTTATTTCACTTTTGTGGTACCTCTTCAGGGAGAATGAGTTGGATTTTTTTAATGACTTTCTGTAGAGAAATAGACTCCACTTTCTGTGGAGTAATAGACATGTTTAAGGGTCTCATGCAAAAGGTGGATAGGAGGAACCGTCCAAGAGCAAATTCCAAGAAAAAAAAAGTTCAAAATAAACTGGCAATAAAATAAAAGGTAGTTAAAATTCTAAGATTCTAGTATCACCCATAACAAACATGACAGGCAAAAATAAACATACTGATAAATAAGAGGATACAGGAAAAGCCATTCAATTTTCACTCATTTTATCCCTCCTTTTGTTTCATTGCAACTGTAGTTCTATATTGCATGACTTTATTTTCCCAGAGAAAATAAAAGCAGGGTCCAGTTTCATATTAGTTCCCTGCCCTTTCACACAGATGATTCAGTTGAATACCAATAGATGCACTTTAAAAAAACAACTCATCTTAATAATATTTTCAATTCACAAAAATATTTTTTTCTATCCTACAAATTTTATTCTCAGTTTTCTTAGAAATTCAGATGCTTCCCCATACTCTCATCACTGTTGCCAGAGGCAGGAATATTTTCGCAAAAACAGATGACAAAATGAAGTGCAGAAAAATGCAGCACTTCGAAAATCGTTTCATAATCTCTAACAAATTTACTGGTCCAAGTAAACCAAGTGTCCGTTTTTCCTTCACTGCACAAAAGTCCATGGTTCCCAATGATCTAGTATTCTAGTTCTGATCTCAGATGGCTAGGCCTGACACTGAATCCTAAGCAACTCAAAATGCAAACAGCCATACCTGCTACGACCAAGCTAGCAGGTGGAAAACCTCCACGCACATCGTTTCTTCAAATCTGCATAGTGTATGACTCCCTTTCTTTTCCTGGTCGAAACCACTTGATATTTCATAATCTATGGCAATTCTCTATTTTTCTTAACAGTGCCCATCACAATCCGAAACGTACGGTGCGACAGACAAAGGGTGCCTTTGAAGCTGCTCCGAAGCAGGTCCGAGCTAGGTGACAGCAGCTTCCTCTCAGAGGAGCGTTTCCAACCCGACCGCACCCTGCCCAGGCTCACGGAAGTGTCCTGCCGGGTCGCGGCCCCAAAACCAGACCAGGGGCCAGTCCCCGCATCTGGCCCGGGCCTAGAGCCCTTTCCCTGCCTCCCTTGCCCCCTTCAGCAAGGCTGCCCAAAGGTCTCGGAGCGCCCCCCGGGACCCTCGCGGAGGGCTCATCCGAGGTCCTGCGCGGCATCGTTACCACTCTCCCACCCTCGGCGTTGGGTACCCAGGTCACAACCTGAGACGCATCTTTCCTCCGCCACCCCCCAAACCAGAGAAGTCATCTCCCGTCTCCGACTGTTCCCACGACCCGGGGGCTGCATCCCGGCCGGCCCTGTCCTCGCTCACTGGATACCGTGGCACCAAGAGCTCTCGGTCATTAGACCCCCGAAGAGGGGCGCAAGCGGGAGGGAACTGGGGTCGGCCTCGCGTTGCCATGGCGACCCCAGGCGACCCGGAGTCCCCGGCTGCCCCCGCCCAGCCCCAGGCCCGGGGTCCGGCCTAATTCTGATCCGGAGGCCTGGGTGCCCACCACCAGCAGCTCTCTTCGTCCAGCCGCGGCCTTCAGCGCAGGACGCAGGGCCCAGCGTCCATCTCGGCCCGCTCCCCTTACCCATGGCGGCAGCGGCGCGGTCTCGGGCGGAGACTCCCTGGGCCCCGCCAGCAGCTCCCTTCAGACGCGCGGCGGCCACCACGGCGTCGGCGACCAGGCCCGCTGCGGCCCACAGCGCTCCCGGCGGCGGGAGGACGCCCGGGCAGTCCCGCGGCGCCGCGAGTGGGGCGGGGGGCCGCGGAGCCTGCAGCCGCGAGAGAAACCCGCCTTCGCTAAGCTTCTCGGAGTCCAGAGGGACCGCAGAGAGAAGGAAAAGGAGCGTAAAGGAGACCTCGCGTGTGAGGAGCCGGAGGGAAGGACCCGGGTCAGACCACTGGCCTCTCATTCTCCGGGCTTCGCCGGAGCGCTAACGCTGCATTTCCAAGGGGATGCGACCCACGTGCAAACGTTTTCATCCACAGGATCCTGCTGGGTTTAATCTAACATACCTGACCACTTCCCTTTCATCTGCACAAACTCGTAGGGAATCAAAAGAATTTAGAACATCTGAAGCAATTAACAGGCAGCAACCTACTGAAACTAGCCCAAATCACAACTTTTAAACCAGTAAGTATACTGGTTTAGAAAAACAATGAGGAAAGATCTCATAATCAAGGGAAAGAGGTGTGGAGATAAAGCTAGTGTTTTTCCATTTCAGGGAGAGAAAAAATAAAACTTCACGTTAGATGACTAGGTTTAAGTTATGTATCATTTTGGGGAAAGTGAGCTATTACCTAGTTAGATCAGCAATTGTTAAGACGGTGGCTAAGCTAGAAATAGATATTTCGTGAAAATGGAGCAACGTTCTTCTCTTCGTCACTTCCACCATTGTAAAGACCTATTGTGTTTCTTTTTTTGTTTTTTTAATTTTCTTTATTGTGAGATAATCATACATGGATAAAATGGATAAGATGTAGTATACACAGTTTAAAGAATCATTACGCAAAGAACAGCTGGGTAACCATCACCAGATCAAGCTGGCATAGGACCGAACCATCCTCCCTGGGAAATGCCCCTAGCCACCACTCGCAATAGTATTTCCCCTAGAGGGAAATACTATTCTGACACATGAGAATCATTTCTTTGGTTTTCTGTATACTACTACCACTCAAGTATGTGCTCCTAAACAATCTGGTTTATTTTTGCCTGTTTACAAACTTTTCACAAATGGAATAACACTACGAATTTAGTTACTTGTTTCATTTGCTCAACATCATCCACGTCCATGAGGAGTTTCCAGGTTGGTGTGTTTCAGGTTGTACATACATCCTGGTGCCTATGTGCAAGTCTCTAGGGCATATAATTAAGAATAGAATTACCAGACATCAGGTCTTTCTTTCTTTAAATTTGCTGGATAATACCAAACTGTTTTCAAAACTCTTCTCAAAATTGCCACTATCAGCAATGTAGTCTTTCTGTAACTCCATGTCCATTTTAATCCGCACAATTGTGAGAATTTCATTATTTTGCCAATCTTGTGGGTAGGTGATTGTATGGTGGGTTCATTTTGTATTTATCTCATTACTGATGACAGTCAGCACTTTCCCTATGTTTACTATTTGGAGATTCACTTTTGCAAAGAAACTGTTCAAGTCTTTAGCCTATTTTTCTATTGGCTTATCTTTTTCTTATTGGCCTGTACAAGTTATTCAATATTCTACATAATAATTTGGTGTTAATTATATGTTGCCAGTATCTTCTGACTAATATTTTCTTTTCATGGAGACCTTTGATAAATATAAAGTTGCAATTTCTTTGTAGTTGAATTTATGGTTTATGCTTTAATCTTGTTTAAGAAATTCTCCCTACCCCAAGGTCCTGAAGATACTCTTTTAAGCGTTACAGAGTTTTGCTTTTCATATTTAGGCCTGTTATTGTACTCACAACTGATTTTGGTGAATGGCATGATAGGATCAAATTTGTTTTTTCCATATGTATAGCCCATCATTCTTGCCCCATTGTCTACCATGCCCCCTTTCATATCAATGAGCATGTATATGCAGGTCAGGTGCTAAGCCAGTCTCATTTGATTTTCAAAACCACTCCAGGAGAATTATCTTCATTTTGCAGATGAAACTAACCTCAGAAAGGTTAAATGGCTTACCCATATTCACAGAACTATTCAGTGACAGAGCCAGAATGTGTATCAGTGCAAAGGTAGCCTCTATTTTCATAATCTCATAATATATCTGAGGTTTTTACAATGTTTCAAGGAGTCTAAAACTCATCACAAGTCTACTTGTCCCTTTCTACTATCCTGCTGTTAAATATTGAAATATAACTGACTTGTTCATTTTTCTCGTCTCCAAATGAAGGGTAAAAAGGGAGGAATTCTAAGTGCATTTGTATTATAAGTGCATTTTAGAAAAGCAAATAAAATTAAGTACATAATTATTTTATAAACCCATGAGAACAAGGGAAAAGAGGTTTATATCCTAGATTGCTTTCCCCTTGTTTTTATAGGTAACAAGTAGGAAAGAAATTTAATTCAGTAACAAACCAGCCTTATTTAAAGCAAAACACATTTCTCCCTTGAGGGCAGGTTCTTAAGCTCCGAAATGAACATTTGTGGGGTAGTCTAGCCCCCTTGTGTTGTACAGAACTGGAATTTGGTGTGTTATGTTTAAACTGTACTTAAGAGGGTTAAAATTGAATTTTAATCTCTTCTGAGTCCTTGACCTACTACGGCCAAGAATCTAGGTTTTTAAGCATACAAATATCATGTAATGTTTATTTATGTAAATACTATGTTTTAAAAGCTCATCACATCCTGAAGTATGGGGTTAAAATTCAATGTCTAGAATTTGCTTTAAAACATCTCAGCAAAGAAAAAAATTAAGCAAAGAAAAAAATTAAGGATGTTGAAAACAACTGCAGCAAAAATCTTCTAACTATTGAATATGGGTGATGGTTATATAGTTCATTGTACTACTCTACTTTTGTGTATGTTTGAAAATTTTCATAATTTTTTAAAGCTCATCATAAAAAGCTAAAGTAAAAAATATATATAAATATGTAAAAATCTTTATACTATGTGCCAAAGCAGTATCCATAAAAGAGCTGACAGGAGACAGACTTCATCCCCTGCATCCATCTTGGTTCACACTTCCAAGGATTTTGAGTTCCAATACCGAAGGGTCAGTGGTGCCTTGAGTGGAATTGGATAGGCCTGTCCTATTAGTTACAGGCAATCTTTTTAATGAACAAAGCTGTCCCCTGAATCCAAGTAGAACAGCTTGTCACATCATGACACAAGGCTTTCAGTCAGCCCCAGTTGGTCCAAGATGTGATTTGCTCACAATGACAACTGTAATGCTTCTGGACATTTGTATAGCACCTAGAAAATGTATGCGACACCAAATGGAAACTTGTAGTACCTGGGAAAATTGCTGAATTATTAATCAAAATACCTAGATTCTAGCAATGACTTGCACAGGCCAGAGGCTAATACAGACATCTATGCTAGGTAATCTGGAGAGTTAATTCAATTGAGAAAACATCTATGAAAATGACTGGCAAATTTTAAAGCATGCACATATTACTACTGCTGCTAAAAAAAAAAAAAGCAGTAAAGTACTATTATAGTATAAAGATGAAAATAATTCTTTTATCAGGAAACAAACATCAGAAAAGTCTTTTTGGAGAAGCTGGTATATTAAAGTCTTTCAGACGGGGTAGAGTTGTATAAATGGTAATGGAGGAATAGGCAAATCTAGATTGAGGGTATAAATGGGAAAAGGAAAAGACACATACAGGGAATAGCAAACATGGTTTAGTATAGTTACAACAAATATACAAAAAAGTATTAGACCTCTATTACTAACCATGGGTTCCAACCTATTAGTGGGACATGAAAGCAATTTTAATAGGTTGCAACCAACTTTGTTTTTAATGGAATGGAGAGGAAAATATCAGGTTGTATCACATATAAAAGGTAAATATTTTGTTGTTTCAGGTACACACACATACACATATCTATGCTGTCATGACATAAAATGTATTTTGTGGGTTGTGGTAATTTTTGTTTTTTAAACACCAGGCTAGATCAACATATACCAAACTATAGTAGTTATAACTCAAGGATGAGATTACGAAGAAATTTAATTTTCTAAAATCTGTAGTGTTTGAAATTCTCATTAAAATCATGTACTGCTCTGTAATTAGAAGGGGAAGAAATGAAAGAAAAAAAAGTATGCCAAGACGTTTAAGCTCAGATAACCGTGAGGTAGATGGAGTTGTTAACCGAAATAAGGATCACAGGGGGATGGCATCAGATGAAGATGGAAATTAACATTTTATATGTACTGAGTCTGAAACGCTCATCGAAGATTCTGAAGGCATCAGATAGAAAACAGTTATAACCAGAATTTAGAAGACAGATAGCATGGAGTATAGGTTTGGTAAATAGCCAAACAGGTGATGGTTGAAGCCAGTGACTGTCCAAGGAGGGACAAGAAGACCGGACCTAACAGAGCGCACTGGGAAAGATCTGCTTTTAGAGAGTGAGAGAGAAGGAGGGCAAGGACTCAAAGCCGGCAGCAAGAGGGAGAGGTCAGGGGGCAGGAACTCTGAAGTGATTCAGGACTGGGGCCACTGGAATGGCTACACTGTCATCAGTCTAGGCTTCATACTATACAAAAGATCTTGTTTAGGAGGCTACTGGTGCTTTTGATCTAGAACTGAACAAAGTGAGGGCCCAGGAACAGTAGTGATTGGCAGCCATTGCTGTCTTAGTCCTTGGCATGAAATATCACACTTACACTGACTGCACTATTTGCTCTTTGAGTGCCCAGTCTGGGTTTAACTTCCAATCACTCCAAGCCTCCAACTCACAGCACCTTATACATAGACAATGAATCCTAACTCTTTCAAGTGGCTAGCATCATCTAACCAAGACAGATTCACAAATGACAAAAAATACAGAACTACTCCTCAGGTTCTTCTTCCATAGGGCTTTACTTTACAGGCCATACAAACCTGTAGAGAAGCAACCACTGACTAAACCAAGAAAACTTTCTTATTCATATCACGCGCAGAAACTGAAATTATCTAAAATCCTTCAATACCCCTTGGCTTCAGCTTTAGAGTATTATCAATATTTCATTTGTGACTACTGGAAAAAATGCTGGATAACCCTGAGCTTAATTATTATTCAGTATTAATAATTGACACAATAAGATCTAACAGTAGAAAACAATTTATTTCATAAAAACGTCAAGCAATAATTTTTTAAAAACATGAAGTAGAAACAATTTAGAAAAATGAGAGATTTTCCCCCAGAAGATAGATACACAGAGGTTAAAATCAGTCACCATATTCATAACTAAGTACTCTGAGGTAATTCTGTTTTACAAAAACATCTTCACACAAAAAAGAAAAATTGAGTAATACCCCAAAACAAAGGGGCATATGAACATAAATAGGTGAAAATAGGGATATATCTTTTCAATTTGTCATCAATTCAGTAAACAAAATTTCTCCTCTAAAGAAGAGTAAAAATTATTCTTTTATATCAAAATCCACTCTAGAATACTGAATACTGAAAATTACAAGTGGGAGAGTAAGAGAGAATCAGAAATTAATTGGAAATAATAAATGGCCTTTGGACAGGGGCCTCAAAATATAGAAAATAATCACATCTATATTCTCATCATCACAAGACTGTGCTTAAATTATAAAAATAAATCAATTTTCTTTATCTAAATTTCAAATAAATAAAACATGATAAAAATATACAAAATCAAATTAATATTGACACCTTAGACTTAAAAATAAATACTGTGTTCAATACTGTATGGTGATAGAACTTTATGTTTAACAAGATTATACTCCCCCCACAAAAAAAAAAAAACCCACAAAAAAACAAAAAACTGGAACTGAACAGAGCACATTTGTATCATTTCATACCCTTGGGATAAAAGTTATCTCCATAGCCTAAACAGGCACTGATTTTACAGCTTGTCCAAATTACAAGTGATAGAAAAATAGAGATCATTAGACAAGTATGAAAAAAGCAAGGAAAACAGTGTTTCATCTTGTTTGAAAATCACCCAATATGTGACAAAGGCTTTCATGTTCTCCTGATGGAAGATCAATGATGTAAAATAAATTAAGGAAGATATATTTAACACAATATGGAATCACATAAAACGTTTATGACATTATTATTTAATATTGTATAATTTGGTTTACAAGACTGCTAAAAAATTATATAAACAATTTTATGGCATTCTATGGATAATAATGTACTTAAACAATAAGGTTTATATATCTTAGCCTAACACCTTCAAATAATTTTTTAAAAAGATAATCTATTTTTAAAATAAACTACAATATGAAAAAAGGGATACTTCCCCATTTTTAAATATAATACTTTGTCCTAGATCTTTAAAAAGAGTTCTAGTTGGGGTGACAGGAACCAGAAGGGATAACCAGTATTCCTAGATGTGTTCTAGGAAGCATGCACCCTGTTCCTAGGGCAACAAATCAAGTTCCTTTTTTCTCCCTTTCTCATTCCACAAACTGTCCTTTTTCATCACCTTCATTATTTCACTTTTTGCTTAAAATTACTTACTGTGAATTGTTTTCTCTCTGTTGTAGAATCAGATCTTTGAAATATGCACATGGAAAATACAAGACACTGAGTTTTAATTTCTACAAGTACATAAATAAAAAGTACTCAAAATAGCATGATCAAATGTGACAATACACAAAACAAAAAGGATATTAATTTTTCTGAATTTAGATGATAAAGTAGTTTACTCAAAGAAGGATAGCGGTTTAGTGAGGGCACACATCCCAGGAGAATCAGTTTATGTTTGGCTCTCGTTACAGCAACATTAAGACGTCGCCAATCTTTCAGGAGTTCACCAAGCTGAAAGAAATATAATTTTCGATTATTTGAGTTTTCTTGTATATTTGAGTTTGTTCTGGCAAAGAACACAGTTTGTCTTGAACTATTTTATTACTTTTAAAAACATACATTGCAGAAAAAGATTCAACACATTTAAAAATCTAGACAGCTGGAAAAACTTGACCACAATGCCAACTTCAAATATTTTATCTTGGGTTGATATCCTAGCCATAATTTAAAATTGATAAATACATACAATAAAAATTAAAAAGTGGAGCTATCTCGTCATTATAGTATTGTTTGTAACAGTTATAAAAAGAGAAGACTGGGGGAATGGTTAAATACACCATGACACATATATACAATGGAAAACTACGCAACTCTAAGAACAGATCTTCAAGCTATTTTATTAAGTGGAAAAAGCAAAGTTCAGAATAGTATGTATGTTACCTTTTGTGTAAGAAGGAGGGAACTATGAATACTGATTCCTATCTGCTTGCATATGCATAGGAAACTCTAATAAAAGTTTATCCAAAAAAACCAAATATGTGATTTTATCTATGAGGGTAAGAATTGAGTAGAAGAGGAATAGTGTAGAAGGGAGACTTTTTACTACATATATTTTAAAAAACATATCACATAGTCAAGAAAAATGAATCAAGGAGAGGTAAAAGTGCAAAAAACAAAATAAAACCTGAAATTGTCTATAAATCTGAAAGTATATCTAAGGAAAACTTTATGTTTAAAATGCCCCAAATGCAATAGCCAAGAGGTGGAAACAATCCAAATTCTGTTGATGAGTGAATGTATAAATAAAATATTCAGCCTTTAAAACAAAGGAAATTCTGACGCATGCTACCACATGGATGAATCTTGAGGACATTATGCTAAGTGAAATAAACCAGTCACAAAACGACAAATACTGTATGATTCCACTTACATAAGGTACCTAGAGGAGTCAAATTCAAAGAGACAGAAAGCAGAACAGTGGTTACCAGGGGCTGGAGGGAGAAGGAATTAGGGATTTGTTATTCATGAGTATCGAATTTCAATTTTGCAAAATGAAAAAATTCTGGAGATCCGTTGCACAACAGTGTGAATATACTTAACAGTATTGACCTGTACACTTAAAAATAGTTAAGATGGTAAATTTTATGTTCTGTGTTTTCACCACAAGTTTTTTAAAAAAAGAGAGGGGAAAAAATGACCCAGACAAATCAGCAGAAAATACAATTGACTCACAGTTCCATCTTTATTACTTCTAACAAAAGATACTAGAATGATACTTTTGTCTCTTCCTTGGTATTTGTCTACTGTATTAACTTCAACCATCCCAACAGAAGAATGTGCCAATAAGTCATTGATGATCTTTAATTGCTGCCTGTATGGTGCAATGATACCAATATCAGAGGGATTACATCCAGCCTAAACAGAAAAGGATACAATTTAAAATGAAATATCCTGATTTTTGTTATTTAAGCTTTACTAAATTTATTAGATTAAATGTTTACTACATAATGCACGCAATTTAATAGATATTCCTATCGGCAAGGAGTAAATAAAATTATTGAATTTGCTCTAAAGCTACATCCATATTGCCTGAGATGAAATAAATTCCTCAGACATTGCTCCCTTGATTTTTAGAGGTTGGCCGTAGTATAATGGTTTTCATGCCACTAGAACAGTGCTGCCATACAAAAAAAAGTATAAAGGAATACATTTCATTTTCTGTTATCCCTTACAATGAAGTTCCCAATCCCCAATCATACTGACTACAGCATATACTGACACAATCAGAATTATCTGATGTTACAAAAAGTTATCCTAAATGGAAACCCAAAATGCCATTATAAAAAATTACGTCTCAGATAAATTTTCTCAAAGAAACAAAAACAATCTTCATAAACAAAGATTAATGCTAACCTTAAGTTCCTTGCATTCTAACATTCTGTTACTCTGCACTAATATTAATTCTATTACCCTACTAATATTAATTAGCCCTCAAAATTAAATTCTAAATTACCTTAATAAAAATTGAGGTCAGGAAAACTGTAAGTTTAGCTTCTATTATATTGGTCACACCACCTTTTTCAACTTGTTCTGGTGCTGGAACCTAAACAGAAAAATATACATCCTGCTTATAAAACAATTTCTGAAGTTAAGAGTACTATCAGTACACAGGTAGCCATCGAGACTGTACTACTGATTGAGGGGACAGATGAAAAATATCTTCGTCTTAACAGGTGAAGGTAAACAAATTAACAAAACTGAATGAGATTCTTTACCTTCAGAAAGCCACCCAGAGGCAACCACCTTAAACATGCTATATGATTCAGACTAAAATCTCTCTATGAAAGCCGACCACATATTGGGTTCACATGGTTTACTTTATCTCCCATTTAAAGGGACCAAGGGCCAGAAAAGATAAGGAACTTACCCAAGACCTCACAATAAATCATGGCACTAGGAAATCGCACTTAGATCTGGTTCTAATATCTGTGTTCTTTCTATGTCTTTGTTGCCTTTTATACAAATAATGGAACAGATGAAAGTTCCCCAGGTTCTACCATACCTGGTAAAACTCTCCAAGGACTATTTTGCTCCTACATCATCCCTAAGTAATCTTGATTTCCCCCCCTCCTTTCTTCCACCTACCACCCCCCCCCCCACACACACACACACACACTCAGGTTTCTCAGTCTAGTTGTGTAGGACACAGCTCCCTGGCCCAGGCTGGTATTATGAGCCTTGTGCTCCCCCCCTCCCCCCCTCCCCCCCTCCACCGGCTGAGGCAATGATTATTTTTAATACAACTTATTTGGAATTCTGACGCTAAGAAAGAGGAAACCTGAAGTAGCAAAAATAAAGAATCTGAGTGGTCACTGGTGAGGTAAATAATTGTAAATTATAACTAATAAATTGAAATTGTGGTTTATAAAAGCAGTCATTTGTGAGATCAGTTTACCTCAATAAATTTGCCAGAGGCTGCCTGTCCCTAGGTGTTAATTCTTGAACCTGAAATGCTTAGGGGAATGCATAAAAAAACGAAAATTCCATCAGGGTGCTTATGGTGAGGCCCTATTTTTAACAAGCAGCTGATTCCAACCATCTTAATAACAAAAGATACAATTATTCCAGAGTAATATGCATATATATATATATAATTGACCACTATATTTTTATTTGAATTTCTGTGAAGACTGCCAAATCAATGCTAAGAAGCACTATATAAAAGAAACTGTACGAATATAGCGTCGAACTTTTGTTCTTAGTTCCTAGAAATAACAGTCAAGTCATTTAAAGTCCTAGTGAAGATTTTTGTTTAATGACAAGTTTCTAAAGACGTCTTCATATACATATGTGGGGCAGAAGGTATGTGGGACATCTCTGTATTTTCAGTTCAATTTTGCTGTGAGCCTAAATAAAACTGCTCTAGAAAATAAGGTCTTTTTTTTTTTTAAGGTCTTTAAAAGAATATCAATTTATCGTATCTTCTGTCCATTTGTAAACCCGAGCCCTTTGACAGTATCAGTGCCAGTTTCTTTTCTAGGAAATGTAATTATACACTTGAGTTCACTTTCTAGCTTTACTTTCAAAGTCAATTTTGACATCTGTCAATCCCCAGAATAAACCTCCTCCCAAAGATACTGGGTGTACCACCAACGCCCCCCCCCAAAAAAAAAGATTCTTTTGTGTCTCAGCTAAGTACAAGACGAACACTAATTTTAATTCATTAGCTCTAATGAAGCATTTGCTACTGAAAACTGAGAAATTTAAATAATAAAAGGAGAAAAACTAAAGAAAATGTTGGTGTTTTTTTTTTTTACCTTGTCTGTATTAAGAAAACAAACAGGATTGTTTGGTTCAAATACTCCAACCAGCCAAGGATTTTCAGAATAATCAGCATAAAATTCCAATTCCAGCTTTACATCTTTAAAGTTAGGTAGGTTTATCACTGCGTTGGCCACTTTGTCTGATCCACACTCCAACTTTCCTTCATATGTCAGTTTATTACTTAAGGACATAATTTTGCTAAGGGAATTACAAAAATAACTTTAGTTTTGGTAGATGAAAACAAACATGAAAATCTCTCATAGCTGACACTCACAAATACCTGTTCATTCTGTACTGCACAGTTAATTGTACAACAGCGTTTTTATTCCGCTCCAGCCTCTTGAATAAGCTTTCACTCATGCCAAGAGTTCTGTCAACACAAATTCAGGCTTATCAGTGTACTGTAACTGTCCCTTAAAAAGAATCTGGTTTAAAATGAAAACTTCAATGTCTGGTTTAAAATGAAAACTTACCTTGCTTCACGGTTTAGCACCAGGGGAGGAAGCTGCTGATGATCCCCCACCAACACAAATCTCCGTGAGAAAAACAATGGCCCTAGGCAAACTGGTTGGCTAATTTGAGAGGCTTCATCCACAATACAAAAATCAAACACTTTACGAGAAAATATTGGATGGTTTATTCCCATACATGTTGTTGCCACTACAAGCTAAAAACAAATAAAACAGACCAGTTATTTAGTATGTCCAAGAAATATAACTTGTTTTTCCCATTTTTGAAGTTAAAAGATCCAAAAAAAGCTTTTTGTCCCCAATAACAGGAATCCCCCAATATTATTTAATTCTGAAACATTTATAGCATGCAAAAAAAATTAATGTTTTTACTACAAATTGAAAAAAGTCAAGTAAATCTTCCAAGTACTATAACAATACTCAAATTTGGATATTTCCAAATAGAAATCTGAAACACTCACGAGGCAGTACGTTGGGGTTTTTTCAAAATGTCAACCAGGACTTTTCCTTACTTTTCCCATAGAGTACAACTAAAATCCCTGGGCATTACATATAAAACAAACATGAGAAATCTGAAAGGTAGAGAACAGGTTGACAAGCTAGGAATCTTGGGACCAGAGGAATATCCCAGTAGTTTGTTCCGTAAGTTTTCTTTTTGCCTCATATATCCCAGATATGGAAGCTAGCAAGCCAAAAACACCAATGCGTACAGACCAAAAAAAAGCTCCAACAAAAAAACCCAACAGAACAGGAAAGGGAAAGCCTAGTAGACAGAAAACTTACATAAGAACCACTCTACTCTAGCCAAACACCACGGAAAACACAGAGCCCTCACCCCTATCCCCAGCAGAGGCCATATGGGGAGCCCAAATTTCTGCTGTCCTGAGGCCATAAGGCTCCCCAATACCTTACCAGAGTATAGTTTAGAGAAGGGCAAGGAGGGAGCCAGGACTTTCACCCCTGCTGACTGGTAATAAGCCCCCACCCGCAATGTCAGTGACGACTGCTTGAGGAGCTTAGATTTCTTTCACTGTCCAGCAGTAAGGAGGGGCACCCACCATAAGTGCTAAGAGGCAGGGTGGGGAACCTGGACTCAAGTCCCACCTGGCACTAATGAGGTGGCATACCCTCCGGCCCTACCAAAGTAGTGTCAGAGGAAGCCAGCTAAAACAGAAGTTTTAAATAACACAAAAATGCTGAGGTTTCATCCAAAATCACTCGTTATACACAGAACCAGGAAAATCTCAAACTAACTGAAAAAAGACGAATCAACAGATGCCAACACCAAGATGACAGTGATGTTAGAATTATATGACCAAGATTTTGAAGCAGCATGATAAAAATATTTCAGTGAGCAATTATGAATACATCTGAATCAAATGAAAATATAGAAAGTCTCAACAAAATAGAAAGTTTCGGCAAAGAAAAAGATAAAAGTAGAACCAAATAGAAATTTTAGAACTGAAAATATAATAACTGAAATTTAATAAAATCACAGAATAAGCTCAACAGCAGGGGACAAAGGAAAGAATCAGTGAACAGAGCCACAGAAAAATAGAAATTATTGATGGGCTTGGAGAAAAAGAAATAATTGGTGGGCTTGAATGAAGGGATTAAGAAGTAAAAAATTGGCAGTTACAAAATAGTCATGGGGATGTAAAGTGCAGCATAGGGAATACAGTCAATAATGTTGTAATAACTGTGTACGGTGCCAGGTGAGAACCAGACTCATCGGGGATCATGGCATAAATTGCATAATTGTCTAATCACTATGTTGTACACCTGAAACTAATAGAATATTGAATGTCAACTATAATTGAAAAATTTTTTTTTAAGTTTTAAGAAAAATAGAAATTATAGTCTGAGAAACGGAGAGAAAATACTGGGGGGAAAAAATAAACAAATCTCACAGACCTGTGGAACAGAACAAAAACTCTAGAGGGTGGTTTACCTGGAGCGGGCCAGAAGCTCCAGGAGCCTTTCCAGTACCTTACCCTATTGCATCTCTTCCATTTGGCTGTTCCTGAATTGCATCCTATACAATATATCCAGTAATAGTAAGTAAAGCACTTTCTTGAGTTCTGTGAGCCATTCTAGTAAATTACTGAACTTAAGGAGGAGGTCATGGTAATCTGATTTATAGCTGGTTGTTCAGACAAAGCACAGGAAGCCCAGACTTACAGATGAGAACTGAAGTAGAGGGCAGTCTTGTGGGACTTCGCCCTTAAATCCCTTCATCTGTGGAGTCTGCACTAACTCCAGATTCTTAGTGTCAGAAGTGTTGTGAGTAGAGAGAAACGGAGTTTTCCTTTACTAGATTATTTTAAACTAGAAGGTAAGAATCCCTCAATAATAAACCAAACACCTCATTTCAGTTCAGAAACAAACCAAATAAATTAGTAAACCGGTCCTGTGGTTTATATGAATTAATCACATGCAAATTTAGTCAATGCAACTGAACTTTCCAGAGTACTGTTTCTACCCTCATTCTGGCCACAGAAATTACTGTCAGCATTATTATACCATACTTATACTTACTTGACTATTGTAGAGTTCTTCTAAAAGAGCTAAAGATTTAATGGACTTTGATCTGCAAATTTCCGCCTCTGTAAATTTCTGGATATCTGGATGTACCTTCTGAGTCTGACCCAAGCGCAAAAATCCTATTTTAAATTTCGCTAACTTCAAAAGAATGTTGTCAACAGCAGAGTGTGTATAACTGGTCAACAAAACACTAAAACCACAGGCATAGAGAATTCTTACCTAATAATGAATAAGAAAAAGGTAAACAGCATTACTTTTTATTCCAGATAATTTTTAACATGCTTATATTTTTCAAACAGAATTAGAAAATTTAATAGGAAGCATATCTAAGAGCTGAGCCAAGTAATTTTTTTTACTTTATAAAGCCAAAATATTTTATGAAAATGACATGGCATTATTATCATGTTATTTATGATGTTAATAGTATATTATTAGTGATAATAAAATTGAATAATATGAACTTTGAATAGTGCCTGCCACACGGTATCAATAAATAAATATTTGCTGTCCTCATTATGATTAGTCTAAGACTGCTCAGAAATTTACTAATATGAAAAACAATACAAGAACAATCTATTTTAACCATCTCTATATAATTGATCATTTTTTAAAGAGAAGGAAAACATACAATGGTACACGTACGACCAACAGAAAGAGGTCTTAGACAATCCTAGATACAAGAAATCTACAACATGATGACAACTATTTGTGATTTAGCTTTTCTATTTTTCATGTCATTCTAAAAAGTTAATTTGAAATAACAGCACTTTAATTGAAAATTCAGTCGTTTTGATAACAAACATCATATTCTATGAACTAAGGAGAAGCTGATTTAAATATTTAGTTTCTAAGCAAAAGAAGAGGAACCTTACAAGAGTGCATATTGTAGTTGTTTTTCCTGTTCCAGGCATACCAACGATGAGTGTGTAGTCTTTTGAAAGAAGTACTTTTTTCATTGCTTGCCTTTGAGGCTTATTCAAACCTACATTTAAATTTTAAAATAACAGGAAAAAGAGTGTTGAATTTCAGAGCAAGTTAACTATCTTATAAGAAAAGCAGCCTCTGTTCAAGTCTGTTCTTCAATACATCTTTTCAAAGTAAGAAAATATGGTGATGTTTTAAGGACTTACGGAAACTACTTCCAAAGACTTTGTCCAAAAACTGTAACTCCATATAAATTATTAAAACACTAGACTATAATGTAGATTAAATTATAAATAGAACCAAGAAAAAGTGATGGAAGCAGACATGCTGATTATAGCATACCTTTTAGAATGCAGGCAACTGTATCCTTTGCATCATGTGGAAGAACAGAACTGAGGTAGGATATAAACTGAGGTTCACGAAAGTCAATGATTAAATCTCGAAGTTTTTGGCTGAAAAGAAAGAAAATGCTTTTAGTAATATTCTTAGGAAAGTGGCGTAAAATTCAAAATTCAGATTCATTCACTGTTACACACCTGATATTAGTATTTTGCATCAATTTAGAAAGATTTCCTAATGGAGTATCTGTATCACAATTTTTTTCTTCCTGGTCCAATCTGAACAAAGTTGATTCTGGGAGTACTGACAAGTTCCTAAAATAGTAAAACAGAGGCACATGAAGGTTTGTTATTTAACACAGTCAGTAGGTCTATACAAGAAATAAGTTGCTGCCTACTAAGAGTATATGGGCCAAAATAGCTATTAAAATGGCTACCAGCCCAATTTATACTTGCCAATCAATCAAAGATAGCATGAGACGCTGGACTGGTGGGAAAAGGGAGAAGGGGAGGACACAAGGCACCAAGGTCAAAGAAGTTAATATGCAGGAACCTACATTTGCTGTCAATTCACTTGGCCTTGAAATCGAACTTGGGCTCACAACCCCAGAAGCATCCTGGGCACATGGCTCCGCCCTCCTCCAACTTGGAGTACAGGTCTCTTTCCTGAAACCTTCTACCTACTCCTCCAACAGCACCTAAAGCCCTGGAGATCCTTAGGGTCTCTTCCTTGAACCTCTGATCTGCTCTTTATTATTTTCCCTTTGGTCCTATGCTTTCTTGTAGCTCTAAATCCCAAGTCTACATCTTCATGCCTGACCTTACATTCCTCTCCTATGGTACCTGGTTCCCCACCCAAGCTTCAGGTTTGGATAGACAGCAGGCAGCAAGATCTTTCCAAAGGTTAAAACCTGGGTTATGAAAGCTCAATATATTCGAAACTGAACAACTCTTAGTCCGTGCAGGACCTGATCCTCCTTCTCTGGTCCTGACCTCAGTTAACAGTACTTGCATCTACATGCTGCCTTCATCCTTCCCTCTCCCTCACCCTCTTTCCAACCTGCATATCCAATTAGCATCTAAATGCCAGCCAATTTTACTGTCTACATACTTCTCTCTGTCAAACTTACCCTGCCCTCAATCACCTCTAGCCTGGGCCACTACAACAGTTTCCTGGTTTCTCTGCTTTCAGTTTTGCCTCCATTAACTCTACTCTCCACAGAGCAAGTCTGATTATTATCATTTCCTGCTTATAATTCTTCAATACATTTGAATAAAGTCAAAACTTCTTCACATGGTATATAAGACCTACTATAACCTGATCTCTCCAATCACTCCCTTCTTTATCTTTTACATTCCGGAAACAATTACCTGCACTTTCCTGCATACTCCACTTCATACTATATCACACTATCACGCATTTATGTACCATTTCCCTCTGTCTGGTACACTCGTCTAACATTGTTGCACCAGACTAACTTATTAATCCACAGGACGAAAATTAAGAATGACCTCTTTCGAAAAGCCTTCCCTAAGCCTCCTAAAATTGGGTTAAAAGCCTCTCCTTGGTGTTACCATCAATTCAAACATTTGTCATATTAGACTGAAAATATGTTTACATATTTGTCTACCCACAAGGATTTGCAACACACCTCATACATGACAGTCACTAAATAAATACTGCAAGGGACTGAGAGATTCCTAATAGACAACACAAACAGTGTGGCTCATACTCCCATATCATGAAACATAAACTAGGGTTGGTTACGGCTTAACTAGGATTACTGATTGGTAGTGAACAAGCCTGGACATTTCCACTGCAGTTACCCAGAAGTCACTGCATCCCAGTTGCTGATTTCCATCCATTGAAAAATAACGATACATGTCTGCACTTAAATGCAAGGCAGGCTGGGAATACAGGAAGAGGGGAATACGGATATTGGTGAATGTGGATTTTGGTCTCTAGCACAAAATTTCATATCAACTATTCTACTATTTACTTACAATTTTTCTTTAAATCAACCCACTTTGTTTTAACTGAGATAAATATACTTTATAGTGCAACTATAAATGGAAAAAAATATTTTCTTTTAAAAAAAGGAGAACAAAATGTTGAGTACCCAGAGTACCAAGGAGAAATAGCTTTATAGTTAACACACATCTATCCTGTCTGCGTACATGTGGTTGTGAGAATTAGATAAGACTATGTCCACAGCACTATGGAATGTGATGTACTAAAAAGTTTAGCAGTTTGGAAGGTCTTCAAAATGTTAAATACAAAATTAGTACCTGATCCAGCAACCCCACTGAGATATCGACCAAGGCAAATAAAAATGTTTACATAAATACTTGTAGGTGAGTATTTATAGCAAATACTAGCCGTAACATCCCAAAACTGGAAACAACTCAAATATCCATCAGCTCGTGAATGGATTAACAAAATGTGGTCTAGCCACATAGGACAATGTTACTTAGCCATAAAAAGAAGTGAGGGAATGATAAACGCTGAAACGTGGATGAACCTCATAAACATTATGCTAAATAAAAGAAGCCAGACAAAAATAAAAGTCACATATTATATGGTTCTATTTATATGAAATATCAAGCATAGATATTTAAATCCATAGGGACAGAAAGATTGGTTGTTGTCAGGTGTTGAGGTAGGGAGTGAGCACTTAATGGGTATGTTTCCTTTTAGGATGATGAAAGTGTCTTAGAATTAAATAGAGGTGATGGTTGCATAATACTGTGAATATACTAAATACCACTGAACTGTGTGTTTTAAAATGGTTAATGGTCACTTTATGTTATGTGAATTTTACCTTGATTTTTTTAAAAGAAACAAAGTACTGATACATACCACATGAAAATGAACCTCAAAAACAGTAAGCTAGGTAAAAAAAAGCCAGTCACAAAAAAATCACATACTGTGATCCCATTTATATAAAACATTCAGAACAGGTAAATCTATAGAGACAGAAAGGAAACTGGTGGTTGTCTAGGGCAGGGGGAGTGACTGCTAAAGGGTACAGGACTTCTTTTTGGGGTGAGGAAAACATTCTAAAATTGATTTTAGTGATGGTTGTATACTCTGTGAATATACTAAATACCACTGAATTTGTACACTTTAGATGGATGAACTGTATGGAATGTGATTTACATCAATTACGTGCCCCCCCCAAAAGGAGTATTTAATTACCTATCTAATAAGCAGGTTACCGTTGTCATGTTAATCTCCTTCACATAGCCCCTAGACAAAGCAAGTAGTGTTCTCTCTTCTCCACTTAAAATAATTCTGTCACCTGCCATTAGATTTGTGATAGGCATGGCACCATTTTTATGCTGGAAAATATGTAAATATTGTCCATCACAAACTGTCTTTACATGTTCTGTTCTAATCAGGTTTCCAATGCAGTTGCCACTCTGCTCCCTATGAAAGAGAAAGAGAGAGAAATCTTCCATTCACATCACATACATAAATATTATATTTGCAGTTTTCCACAATTTATCTGTTCATCTGATCCCTGGAAACTCTAATGCTAATTTTGAGTCTCATTTTCACATTTTCCACAATCCACACTATAGTTTTAGAAATGCTAAGGAAACACTTTATTAGCTTTAAAATAATCTCTCACCAATAGACCTCTAGATACGTGCAAAGGAGCACCTCCCTTGTTGCCCCCACAGGTTGGGATCTCTGAACAATGTGTGTGTCAACATTTTGATGCTTGAAGGGCATCCCCATCTCCTGGGCATAACATAACATTACAGAACATACTGTAATAACCTGTTCCTGAACCTGATGTGAA
Source organism: Rhinolophus sinicus (assembly GCF_057876585.1). Taxonomy (NCBI): domain Eukaryota; kingdom Metazoa; phylum Chordata; class Mammalia; order Chiroptera; family Rhinolophidae; genus Rhinolophus; species Rhinolophus sinicus. The sequence goes on from NC_142515.1 coordinate 46,810,172, forward strand.
GAAAATAGTAACCTACGAGTATTTCTTCAGTGTTTACACGAGGATTTATAATTATTGTTATTAAAATAATGGCAAGCAAAATGATATTTCCATGCTTCTAAGAAGTAAGTATTAAACATTTACAATCTCTCAAGCACTACTATTAAGACACTATACAACATCAGAAGCTTGTTGATATGTACATTTAACATATTCACTGTACTATAGTAATCTATCAATAACTATTTAAACTTTCTCCACTGTAATGTTTCCTGTGTTAAGTCTAGTATTAAGAAAATAAGAATCCAGATATTTCTAGTCACATTATTACCAATATTCATTCTGGAAAGAAATAAGTGGATGAAAAGCAACTAAATATTACATAAAGAAAAACACCATGCTAAGATATACAACATTGCAACTTTATAAATAACTTGTAAAAAAGTGGATCTCACAAAATATAAGATTGATGAACTTTAGAAAATTTGAATCTGCATCAAATATATTATTTAAATTAATGTAAATACATTTATTTATTTTTTTTTTAAAGAAAGGCATAGCTCACAGTGGCCCATGTGGATATTGAACCAGCAGCTTTGGTGTTATCAACACCATGCTCTGACCAACTGAGCTAACCGGGCACCCCAATATATTTAATTTTTTAAAAAAACATTAATTATTATATGTCACATTAGGCATGCTTCTTGAAAGGAGTGTGTCAACCTTTTTTCCTCAGATGCCTATGAGAGAATGATAACATATTTCCTCTACATATTGTGTAAAAATAAATGGAAACTAAAAAAAGTTACTGAAAATATAACATTTTTTTAAATAAAATCTTTTGGGGTGATACTGTAAACTTTTAAATACTAATATTTAGTTACAGAAGTAAAACTTCATTAATTTACACTCTACTAATATGCTAAAATTCACCTTATACTGTACGCAAGTTTATACTCTTTTCACTGATAAAAAAGGATTTACTAATAATTTTTTAAATAAAATTTCTTGAGGCATATTTATCCTACTGAAAATAGCTAACAATGGTGCTCTACTTAGAAACAATTCATTGATAGCCATCTGGAGTTAGCACAAATATACAGAATTGAATATCTTTAATATGCTACATAACCTATGTTTGTTATGAATGCCAAATGATATCCCATCAACTAATCCAAATTATTGAAATTTTACTGTATTAAATGGACCACTTACATTTCTGAAGAAGGCATTAAGCATATATTTTGGTGATTCTTTTTATTATCCTTAGATTGTGACTCCAGGGTTAACATTAGACACCAAAGGCTGAAATACTCTAAGTGTGTAAGCTTTAGATGCTGGGTTCCTTCTTTTATTTGGGGCAGCATGCCAATCGGGACTGAATCGTCATCCATCTTTTGTTCAACTGCTCTGAAAATAAAGCTCCACGTCAGAGATGTGTATAAAACATTTCACTGGCTGGTTATGAAATGAGGTATTTCGAAAATAAGTACATATATATGATGATGATCATAACTTAAAACTATAGCCCCTAATTTTCTTGAAAAGTCATTCTAACATTTCACAAATCAAGTGCTCTTTACAAAACAAAATGCATATGTAACTCATTCCTGCATTATTTTGCCTTCAATGACTATCCCCCTAACAACTAAAGTTTGGTATAGTCTTCTTTCCTATAAGCAGCTATTTTGGGTTTTCGTACAACCACATTTCTCAAAATCACAATGTTTGTACATCTAGCTCTGTGCCATAAGAAAGTCAACATACAAACAAGGAGAATCATGTGGAGTATCAATTTCACTTAATACTAATTTTTACATTTTCATATAGAAACAAATATGTCATAGGAGCGCCTACAAAACATTGAAAATATAAGATTTCAAAGAAAATGTACTATAGGCCCAGACTTCCCATGGTTAACTGTCCTCTGCCATTAAGAGAGCCTTTGATACAAGTTTTTAAAGTCCTTTAAGTGAATTTTCAGGCTGAATTAGAATTTTGGTTCTGATTTGATCTTGTTTCCTACTCTGTATTTACATCTAACTACTTTTTTTTGGGGGGGAGGAGGGCAGGATATTGGGGAACAATGTGTTTTTCCAGGACCCATCAGCTGCAAGTCAAGTCGTTGTCTTTCAATCTAGTTGTGGAGGGCGCAGCTCACAGTGGCCCATGTGGGCATCATACCGGCAACCTTGTTGTTCAGAGCTCGTGCTCTAACCAACTGAGCCATCCGGGCACCCCCTACATCTAACTACTTTTTTGTGTCCTTCAAAACTTTCACTGGCCTATGATGGTATAAATACATATGACTGTTCATAAGAAAAGTCCACTGGATCATACCAAACTGCATATCTGGCAGAACCAATTCCGTTTTTAACTACAAAAGGCCTGAAATTACAATAGCAACTAAGAAAAATGGAAGACTTCTTGAAATACCATTTAAGAAAAGTTGTGTTGTATTCAAAATGCCTATACTATTTACTATTTATATCGTTCCTAACCAGAGTCTGTAAGTCCTAAAATTATTTCATTTCTCCAGAAACTATGTGCAGCAAGATTAAAAAATCCACTTTTCGAAAAAGTTTAAAAAGCATTCTAGTATTCCCCAAGGAAATTCGCCAAGGCTTGTTATAAAATATGAACTGTGCTTTTGCTTTTTCCTAATCCCTTCATTTTAGAAATACTACACACAGAGAAAAATAACTAAAATGAAATTGTCAATGCCAGAGCAGTCAACAATGTTAAACCATTTTGAGTTGAGTGTATACTTAACTAGAATTAACATTTCTGGAAGACAGCATGTTTACCTGCTATAAAGAGCACAGTTGCCCACTTGTGAACAATATTTACAGGTTTGCTTTTCCTCAATTATTTGTGGCAAAGGAGCAAGCTTTGTCTTCTCATTTCCAGTGGCAGATTTGCTAATGCGGTGAAACAAAGAGAATGCCATCTGGTTTCTTAGCCTTAATAATTCTATGGGGGGGAAAAAAGGGTGAATGTTTTTTAAGAATTAAGTTTATGATATACATTTTCCATTGCATAAGTAAAACTTTCAGATTTAAAAACAAAAAAGTAAAGGACAATATTCATATTCCCTACTACACTATAATAGTCACTGTTAACATTTTGGTATATTTCCTTCCATTTTCCTTCACTTAATAAGTTCTTTCAACAACCATGTATCTCATAACTAGTAAATATTGTACAGTTGGTGTTTTATCAGCTGAGAATAATGCTAAGGATAAATATAGCTATCTAGAGTACAGGACAGGAAGTTTAAAACAAAGTTTTGTATAATAAAATGTTTAAAGGTTAATAATGTTTTCAAATCTATGGTATATTGTTAAAATTCTTTTTTAAAAATACCACAACTACAAATTAGAGCCTGTATTAGGCTTAAAGTGCAGTGAGCTACTGTCAGGTATAAATACAGGCATAACTCATTTTATTGTGCTTTGCTTTATTGCACTTCACAGACAGTGCATTTTTTACAAATTGAAGGTAAGACTCTCCACTAACAAAAAGATTATGACTTGCTGAAGGCTCACATGATGTCTAGCATTTTTTAGCAATAAAGTATTTTTAAATTAAATGAGTTTTTTTTAGATAAATGCTATTGCATACTTATAAACTATAGTATCATGTAAACATAACCTTTATATGCATTAAGAAACCAAAAAATTTGTGTGACTCGCTTTATTGCGATATTTGCTTTATTGTGGTGGTTTGGAACTGAACCTGCAGTACCTCCGAGGTCTGCCTCTACATATCAAAAGTTGAAGGAATGTGCCAAAAAGTATGTGCCAAAAGTTGAAGGAAAAAAACAAACAAATACACAAAATAACAAAACCCAGAGAAGTAAAATTGAAAAACAACAGCTCGACCTCTTTTGTCCAGATGTTTGGCAGGCACAGGGTACATGTGGCCAGTCTTGAGGTACAGGAGCAGCCCAGCTTCTGGATCAGCTCTTCTCTCTTGACTTAGCAGTGTGTACAGAACAAGCTGTGAAAATATCGCCCATTTTGTCAAATAAAACTTTAACTTTCTATCCTTCCATACATGTTTTGCAATCAACACATACTGTAATTTTAAAATCAAAAGGTCAACTAAGCTATTTCCATTTTGAAAATAACATGAGCAGAATTAGTAAAGCTAACACAATAAATTCAATGTCAAATATTTAATTTCCACAAAACATAGTTTATGCTTCTCAGTTTCACAGACAAAAAAGAAAGATTTCAAATTTTTCGTAGAAAGGAAATATTTGGGTTTCCAGTAAATTAACAAGGGAAATTAAACTGTTTTACATTTTTTTAAATGTTTGTTTTACATTTTGAAGTTTAGACACTATTTTTCCTGTTTAAAATAAGGGAACTAAACACTACAACGCATATTTTTGTCATAATTACTGTGACAACTAAATGAGACTAACTCAGAGTTTAATGTTTTTTCCAGGGCATGAAGCATCATTAACTACACTAGATTTATGTGCTCCTCAGAGAAAACATCTAAGACAGTTAGAAATAGATCCTGTAGTTCCTGAAAACACCTTAGCAGCAAGAGTAAGTCATTTAGCATATACAACCTAACAAGTTAATTTGTTTTCCAAGCGATCTCCAAGATTAAAATATTAAATGATTTAAGAACACCTAGTCTTTAGGTCATAAAATTACAAAACAACAAGATCAGTAATTATAATTAATATGCCTAAGAATGTCAAATTATAATTATATTCTAGTTTCCTAAGCTATATTTAAAATATAATGATTACTCTATAGAAGGCAAAAAGTATTATTTCCAGCATAAATATTATATCTACAAACTTATCAAGTTCACAAGGCAGGTTTACAAAAACAAAAATAAATTAAATCTCACTGATTTTTTTCTTTTGCTCCTACCAAAAATAGTGGTGCTTGTGCAATTAGCAAGTAATACAAATACAGAAGAAACTTCCAACATATAAATTTTGTAAAGAGAATACAATCCCAGATACCTCAAAGATCAAGGACATTTATAGAAATACTTAAGGTAACCTCAAATATCTACAAAGTAGAATGTGGAAAATTTCAGTCTTAGGAAATAACCCCACCAAAGTTTGGTATTTTAGCTTGATATATTAAATTCATCTATAAACACAAGATTCTTATGAAGGGCTGTTGCTTCAATTTGAGCCTATGAAACATGTTTTGGGAGGTCTTCTTACAAGCACCCTACTTGTGTTCCCTGATACAGCATAAATATTAAATAAAACTTTTTAAAATTAAAGTGAACTCATAAACGACAGGGTAGCAACTTGGGGCTGTGGACCAAACAAGTCATCCAAAATTAATGGTTCTTCCGTGTGAAGTATTTCCCTCAATGGGAACTGAGGCAGAAGGAAAGCTACATAGGACTCTGCTTCTGGGACTTATGAGAAGAGGAAAATATCTGAAGTGAAATTCACGGAATATGGGACAAAAAGAACTTGGGTTCAAATTTTACAGTATTATTGTAATTCAATTATATCACAAATTACATAGGTTTTCGTGAGCGGGTTTAGGATTCACAGTTCCATATATTTTTCCTTCAGAAAATGTATTTCAAATGATAAATCACTCACTTACAAATGAACGTTTGGAATATAATCCATTAATAAAATAAAGATTTTCCTTAATTGAAGTCATTTATAACATGAGCTTTTCTGTAATATCAAAGTGAAAAAGTCAAATCTTCTAAGAGAAGAAATCTGTCTTTCTTCATCTCCAATATCTATATAACTCAATGAATTACCATAATTATTTTTCAATGTCTCCTTGTTTCTTGCACAATGAGTACGCAACAAACTCCACTATTTCTGTTTGACCCTTGCTCTAATCAATTTCTTCTTTTTTTAATACATGAAATACTATTTTATTCTTAAAAGTTCTTCTTGCAGCTTCTCTTCTTACAAAGATAAAAGTTCCAACTGAACAAAATTAAATACAGTAACATTCTTTGCCTTAAAGGCACTACAAATTTAGAGCAGCAACCTTCGAAGAAGAAAGGTCTTTTAATCTAGACCACTTTGGATTTCAACATGCAAAGTGCTTTTATATTTCTCTTCCTTTTAGCATTCAAAAGTGATTTCAATCAAACTTTTCCTTTAAAAAAAACAAGTAAAACATTTTCAGTCTCATGTACACAGAACACATTTTTTCAAATCTTTGACTTTAAAAATAGCTTTTCTTGGGCCGGCCCCGTGGCTCAGGCAGTTATAGCTCCATGCTCCTAACTCTGAAGGCTGCTGGTTCTATTCCTACATGGGCCAGTGGGCTCTCAACCACAAGGGTGCTGTTCAACTACTCGAGTCCCACAAGGGATGGTGGGCTCTGCCCCCTGCAACTAAGATTGAACACGGCACCTTGAGCTGGGCTGCCTCCCGGATGGCTCAGTTGGTTGGAGAGCGGGCTCTCAACCACAAGGTTGCCAGTTCAATTCCTCAACTCCCGCAAGGGATGGTGGGCAACACCCCCTGCAACTAAGATTGAACACGTCACCTTGAGCTGAGCTGCCACTGAGCTCCCGGATGGCTCAGTTGGTTGGAATGCATCCTCTCAACCACAAGGTTGCCAGTTCAACTCCCACAAGGGATGGTGGGCAGCGCCCCCTGCAACTGGACCTGGAGCTGAGCTGCGACCTCCACAACTAAGACTGAAAGGATAACAACTTGAGGATGAACGGCACCCTCCACAACTAAGATTGCAAGGACAACAACTTGACTTGGAAAAAAAGGCCTGGAAGTACACACTGTTCCCCAATAAAGTCCTGTTCCCCTTCCCCAATAAAATCTTAAAAAAAAAAAAAAATAGCTTTTCTTCTATCTTGACATGATTTTCCTTCCTTGGGAGAGCTTTAATCTAACCAAGACTTTAGTTCATGATTTCAGCCATTTCTATATTTCCAAAGTGAAAAGTTCAAGCCTTCTAATAGGGGAAACCTACTTTTTCCTCTATCTCCAATATCTATAAAACCTAATAATAGTTGAAACAACGTTACCTTATTTTTTATTCCCAAATGTAAAAGCTTTCATGAGAACTTTCGGTGTTTGGTACACAATTAAGAATGGCAAGAAAGATTTAATAAGAGAAAGTATCTTTACAGACAAAGTATGGTGGTTATCAGAGGGGAATAGGGTTGTCGGAGGACAAATAGGGTAAAGGGGTCAAATATATGGTGAGAGAAGGAAACTAAACTTTGGATGGTGAGCAAACAGTGCAATATACAGATGATGTATTATAGAATTCAACACTTGAAACTTACATAATATTATTAACCAACGTTACCCAATAAATTTAATTTTTTTAAAAACAGAAAGTCTCTTTAATCCCTTATTATGTAATTCAGTATTTTGAATCCAAATCTTATTTTATATAAAATCTGCTGAAATAAGTGAAATTCCAAGGGCAAAAGGAAACTTAAGTTATATTGCAAATGTTATACTGTTATTCCCTTAATTCATATAATACCATAAAAATACAATATTACTCCATTTTAGTTTTATTTTTGCCTATTTAAAAGTGCCTAGAACATACTGCAAACTGCCAATGTAGAGTTGGGCAGAGGGAAGGGAAATAATTAGAAAACAAAATAGAACTTTATGTAAATTACTTTAAGTAACTATAATTAATATAAATTTCAGATAATTTGAAGGACAACAAAAGATTGTTATGTTTACCAAAAAGAAGAAAAGATGATTAAAAAAACTTGAATTTAACATAATGGTAAGACACAGTTCTATATTTCACTTTACATAAAAATCAATATAATCACATTAACGGTAGGGAATAAAAGAATGAATTTACACTGATGTGTCCTATGTAGACGTTACATGAAAACCATAGCTCCATGGTAAATTAAGTTTAGGGAACATTGGTTTAAACATAGCTAAAACAAAACGTATTACTACTTTAAGATTTCTCAGAATCTTTAATAGGCTAATGTGCATCGTTAAATCTACAAATATACTAGGTTTCCCCAACTTACATGACCAAGGATTTCTTTTTTTAGGAGCATCTGTATAAACTGGTAGTTTAGCAACATAAACTTGGCAACAGTGGCTTACAAGTTCAGCTGTTATAGTTCTTTGCTGGAGAAAACTTTCTGCAGTAGCCATGTAAACATTTGTAAAAACAATTTGAGTACTATGGATGTATCACAAATTGAAAAGTACTATATGAAATTCAAATAAACATTACCTGAATTGAACCAAAGTATATAAAGCAGACTACATTTTTAAATCTATTAAACATTCAATTTTCTTATAATATTTATACCTGGCTACGGTGTTCAATAGAATTTGATTCTTTGCCAGTTTTAAGTTCCAAAGGCATCACTCTGTATTTCGTTTTACATCCTCGATGTATTTTCACACCAACTGTAACATCTATTTTGCCTTTCAATCCAAACCTAGGGGACCAAATGCTTTCTTCAACATCCAGTGATTTTATGACTTCAATATTACATGTTGCATTATTGTCACTACCATCACTTGGCCTAAAAAAGAAAATACAAAAAAACGTAATTAGAATTCTCATCTGTTACCATTGATTTTCTATTGCATACAAAGAATGTGGGGATGGGAGAGTGTATGTATCCTCACAGCAGTGATTCTCAAAGTGTGGTTCCTGGACGATCAGCATTGGCATCACCTGGGAAAATGCAATAAATGCAAATTCTCAGGCCCTACTCCAGACCTGCTCAATCAGAAACTCTATGGGTGAGGCTCAGCAAATTAATAAACTCTCCAAGTGATCCTGATGCACTGTCCTATAGGCTCTAACTCATGTAATTTGTATTTTCTCAGATGATAATAATATTTATCATCTCCCCCCTTCAGTTCATTCCAAGCACAATCTTCCTGATTCAGGCCTTTATTTCCTCAGTCCTAGATTATTGCAAAATTCTCACTATTTGGACTGCTGGAGCCACAATACCAAAGTATATATTCCGATATAGTTATTACACAGATTGATATATAATGGTTTGCATGTGGTTGCACCCTAGGTAGGAAGGGATGTGTTTCTTCGTGTCACACTATATGAAATTGGGTAAAAATGAGCTTTCTCCATTATCTATGCAGTATGGGGCCTGATCATCCAACACTTCATCCCTACACTCTTCTGTGACAATCCTGGGAGGAGCTCATGTGCTCCTCATCACTTCCTTTACTTAATCATTAAACGAATCCATCTCTGCCACTACCAACTAAGTACTCAACATTGTTTTTTATATTATAAAAGAGGTTGTGCTTTTAATAACTGTTAAATAAACCATGAGCATAGGAAGGAGGAAAACAAGGAATGAAGCAATTAGAAGAGATGAAAATAACTTTGAAAGCCACTTATACTTCAGTTATCTAAGAATTACTCATTTTCAGAGCAGTAAGTTATTATGCAGGATAAAAGTCAGATAAGAGCTTCTATTTATTAATGCTATTTTAGACTCAAAGCCATATAAAATACTAAATCTAATAGAAATCTTATGTGAAAAAGATAAACTTTCTAGTAATAAAACACTTTGTAGAAGATCAAGATTTTTAAAGTATAAGAATTCTAGCTGTTAGAATACATAATTTAGTTAATTATGTATGTGATTTTCATGTTATTTAGATCAGCAGCTATTTCTTAACAAATGAAGATATTTTCTAAGAAAAAGAATGCTATCTTAGTAATTTTTTTAAAAAAACTGTATCAAGATGCTTCAAATATAATCTCCAGGAATAAAACTTCAGCAATCTTTGAAGATGACAACAGAGGAATTCAGAGAAGCCACAACTTATTGGAAATTTCTTAAATATTAATGTTTTCTTTCACCAAATGTTATCTGATTAAGACATGTATTGAAATATGCTTATGTGAAATAAAGCAAACTTTATTATTTATTAAATGTCACATGTATACTTAATAGAAGATAGATAATAAAACTTTAAAGGTTGCTCCTAAAAGTCATTCCCTAGGTGATTTTAGACCTAGATCTGTGGAACAAATGACAGTATTTCAATTCAACTACTATAATTTTAATCAACACAATGCTGTAAAACTCCTTTGAGAACCATCTGATGGAGAATATAGTGTCACGAAAATTTAACAAATACATTTACTATACATGGGTGGGTGAGAAATGTTGTCTCTTTAAAAGGCTTTTAAAAGTCTCATTCTGTGCTTTACAGTCTAGAGTTATTTTTTTTAAAGATCAGCTGTAAACTGCTGGGAAAATGATGCAGGCTAAAATCCAAAGGAGCTCCTCCTTCACAGACACACACATCTAAGAGTCCATTGTAAATAACAACTAAATGTCTTATACCGAGATACAGACAGAACACTGGGCTGGAAATTAAAAGATTACTTATTCTAGACTCAGCTCCACCATTGGTTTTTCATATAAAACCTAGACAAGTCACACCACTCACTGGACCTCAATTTCCCTATTTGAAATCTAGAACTTAAGTCTGAAAATTTCCTTTCAGGTCAAAGATGACCTTGGCTTCCATGATACACTTCTTCCAAGCTACCAAATCCCTTGCTGGTCCATCCCAAGTCTCCTTCGATGGAGTCTACACTCTCCCTGTCCTTTCAACTGTTATCTCTCAGGGTTCCAGGCCTCTTCTGTTCCTGACGTGTTCTCTCTCAACAGTCTCCACCACTTCTATGTTTTCAACTACCACCATTACACTGACTTCTTGGAGGGCTTTAGTCTCCCTGTAGCACCAATACCTAGTACAACCCTGGGCACAGACACAGCATGTAATACATGTTTGCTGAACAGGTAAGTCCATGAGTCTATGAGAAAACGGCAGCTTATCACTGCAAAAACAGTGAGTAAATAATTGCCAAAATAAAAAAAATGCATACAAAATGCTAAAACAATTGATAAACAGTAAAAGAAAAGTTACTATATAAAACAACCATAAAAATGAATATCCACCACAAGTTAAAATCTCAAGCAAATTTAAATGACTTCAAAAGAAATAATAAGGAAGGAAGGAAAGAAAGGGTGGGAGGATAAATAAGAATAAAGAAATAATTAGGAACAATGGAAAACAAAATTAAGTTTATAATTATTACAGAAAATCAGTAGAGACTAAAATGACAGAAACAAAGCAAAAAACCAGGAAAAGAATGACTACTTAATAAACATATCAGTTTATCACAATGAAGACTAACACACCAAAATCCACCTCCACACCATTATGTGGTCAAAATAAATAACAAAAAATGAAGCATTTATAAATTTATAAAAAACACTACAAGAAAAATTAAACAACCTATTTACTTCCAGCTTTTTTTTTTTTTTTTTTTTTTTTTAAGGTAGGAAGCTGGTGGTAAATTTAAGGCCACTACAGAAATAAAGAAAATAAGAAATAAATTTAATTCTAACAGTAAGATAAGCCTTTTTAAACCATTAAATATTTTAAAAACACATATCAAAATCCTATTGGCAAACTAATTGTAGTGAGGTTACACAAGTCTATGAATACACTGAAAGTCACCAAATTGTACATAATAAAATAAAAATCATTAAAATCCTACTGGCAGATACAGGACATTTAAACATTTCTAGCAACCTTCTAAAATGAGTTTAAAATCCTCAAAGAATTCTAGCAATATGTAAAAGGTTGTAAAAATCCCAAATATCTCAAATATATGGTGATGGAAGGAGAACTGACTCTGGGTGGTGAACACACAATGTGATTTATAGATGAGGTATTACAGAATTGTACACCTGAAATCTATGTAACTTTACTAACAATTGTCACCCCAATAAACTTTAATTAAAAAAAAAATTCCCAAATATCTTTGATGAAGTAGAACCTCCAGTTCTGAGGTTTTCACACAAGGAAATAACTGTCCCCATCAGGTCCACCTTCCTACCTGTGTACTCTCATTCCTTCTCCCCTACTCAAAGACATAGCTCTAAGAATTCCCGCATCTCTTGTAAGTACTAATTTTCTCCTCTCTATGAAAACCTTTTTATCAGCATATAAACATGTTATATCTCCCATCTTCAAAATAGCAGAGCTCTCTTAACCCAACATAAGCCAATAGTAACCATTTCATTTCTATATACTCTTTCATAGAACAACTGCTCAATATAGTTGTCTACACTCCCTGACTCCAAATACTCTTCTACCATTCTCTCTTGACCCCATTCTAATCACATTTTCTCCCCTGGAATTACTGCTAACTTCTCTTTCCCTCACACCTCACATCCCATCCAAAACCTATCACCAGCTCTAACCATTAAGATCTGACCAAAATCCAACTAATTCTCATCACTTCTGCAACTCTCACTCTGGTCTAAGCCACCACCATCTCATGTTTGGATTCTTGCAAGAACCTCCAAATTGGTCTCCCTACCTCTGCCCTTATCCTACCTCATAGTCTCAAAAGAGCAGCCATTTTGATCCTTTTAAAAGTAAATCATATCAATGCAGAAACTGGCACAGAGAGGTTAAGGAACTTGCCTAAAGTTACATAGCTGAAACATGGTAAAAGGATTCATATCCAGGCTCAGTATGTCCTTTGAAGCACAAAGAACATTAGAGAACATATTGGTCGAAAGAACTGACTGTTTCCAAGATTTCTGATTCACCAATTTAAAACAAGTTATTCAGATGACAAAATGTCAAAAAATATTGAGAATAGGTTAAGAAAATTGATAAAATGAAAGTTTTTGTCAATTTAAAGAAAAACAAAATGGGCGGCCGATGGCTCAGTTGGCTGGAGCGCAAGTTCTCAACAACAAGGTTGCGGGTTCAATTCCCGCGTGGAATGGTGACCTGCATCCCCTGCAACTAAAGATTGAAAATGGCAACTGGACTTGGAGCTGAGCTGCTCCCTCCACAACTAGACTGAAGGACAACGACTTGACTTGGAGCTGATAGGTCCTTTAAAAAACACAGTTACCCAATAAAATTTTTTTAAAAAAAAGATATCAGATCAAAAGCCCCTGTGCAAACTCCAATGGTTTCCCATCTAAAAGAGACCAGCCAAAGTCCCAACATGACTTATGAGGACCCTGCAGAACTACTTCTGCTCTCTCCTCCCACCTCACTCTGCTCCAGCCACATGGCAGGTGGATGTCATCCACAGTGCTTGCCTGAAATGCTCTTCCTGGAGAAAGCAGCACAGCTCCCTCCTTCATTTTCTTCAGGCTTCTGCTCAATGTCACCTTAATTAGAGACATCTTCCATTATCATTCTAGGGAAATAATATGTCCCACTGACTCTCCTTCTCCCCCTCTTCACTGTTCTACACTGCATTTATCACAATTGGGCACATTGCTGTTTACTTGTTCACTAACATAGAAACTCCATGAAACCAGTGGCTTTTTTTTCCCCTGCTAATGTTATCCCAGCACCTAGAACATTACTTGGCACATATTAGGCACTCAATAAATATTTGCAATAAACATTTGCTGAATACAATGAAAAAAAAGTATTACCTATACATTTATATCAATGCTACTTTAAGGGAAAAAAGTAATAAAACATTAAATGGCTAAACACAGTATTTAAACATATAGCACTAATCCACGGCAATCAATACATGACACAGACCATATGAAATACATAGTAACACAGAGAAACATATGTGAAATTAGGACCCTCCAAAATATTTAGGAATTGTTTTATTTAAAAAAATACCTACTGAGCTCACTTCGACAGCACATATACTAAAAAAATACCTACAGGGTGGCAGGTTGGCAGTTGGTTAGAGCTCAGTGCTCATAACACCAAGGTCGCCAGTTCCATTCCCACATGGGCCACTGAGAAGCAACGGCTTGATCTTGGAGCTGAGCTGCTGGTGGGCAGCTGGTTGGCTAGGTGGTTACAGCGTGGTGCTCATAACACCAGGGTCGCTGGTTCGAGTCCCACATGAGCCAGTGAGCTGCGCCCTCAACAACTAGACTGAAAACAATGACTTGACTTGGAGCTAATGGGTCCTAGAAAAACACAGTTCCCCATTTAAAAAACAAAAAACCTACATACAAAAATTAGATGACTTTATCATAATAAAAGTAGAATTTTCTATTCTGTTCCCCCGAAAATAAGACCTAGCCGGACAATCAGCTCTAATGCATCTTTTGGAGCAAAACTTAAGATCCGGCATTTGTTGTTATATTATATTACATTAATTATATTATATTATATTAATTTTTGCTCCAAAAGACGCATTAAAGTTGATTGTCTGGCTAGGTCTTATTTTGGAGAAAACATGGTATTCATTAGGTTATTTTTCGTCCTAGAAAGATACTCAGGAGTTTCATTTACAAAATAAGAAAACAAAAAGGCTAGTTGTAACAACTCAACCTTTAAAAGGCTTTAATTCACCATAGAATAGAATCCTGGTCTAAACATAACAATGCCATATAAATAAAATGGGTTTCTTACAAAATCAGCTGCATCTGAGGGAAGTCAGTTGAAGTATATTTATGCATGAAATCTCCAGCCCATTTAGAAAATGAAGGCAGATACTCCTCTACTTCTTGTTTTACTTCATCTTGATTCAAATTTAAGCGGTACCTGACGAAGAGATTAAACATAAAAAAAGTAAATAAGAACAAAAACACCCAAATAAGCAACCCAAGGACCCATGGACTAATTAATGGATAAACAAAATGTGGTCTACACATACAGTGGAATGTTATTCAGTCTTAAAAAGGAAGAGAGCAGAGCCCTATCAGTCCTCCGAAAGAGCTGGTTCAGCAGGGAAAACAAAATCAGCAACCCTAGCTCTGTCAAAGTTGCTTCTCCGGTGCATGATAACAAAGTCAAGTTGATAGAGAAGCTCAAATTCCTCAAGCCAGGGAGCAACTGCTGACACCAAAGTTCTCAAATGATCACACATTCAGTCCAACAGAGTCAAAGGTTATCCTTGGAAATCTAGCAACTTCCAGTGGATAAAAAAGAATGTAGGGAGAATGTGGGGAAACAAGGACTCATGTATTGCCAGCAGAAATGTAAACTGGGACAATGCCTATGCAGAGCAATTTGTCAATATACATCAAAATTTAAATGTACCAGGCTAGATCCTATACTGGAAGGGAAAAATGCTATAAAGGACACTATTGGGCAAAACTGAAATGTGGACAGATCAGACAAAGGTATTCAATCAATATTAGATTTCCTGAAGTTGGTAAGTGTACTGTGGTTACATAGAAGAAAATCCTTATTCTTAGGAAATATACACTTAAGTATAGTTTTTTACCTCAGGGATATGAGCCCTGAGCCTACCTGGCTCTGTGTCAGCAAGGAGTCATGAGCAAAGTCCTTGGCGAACGGCAGGCTGCCACAGCAGGCACTGAGGCCCCACACCCCACTGTCACCACATGCCTGGCACCAACTACCAGAGTGGTCTGGGGAGAAGAGGCCTGAAGGAAGGGTGAGCAAGGTCAGCTCTTCCCACTGCAGTGGGAGCCCCTGAGCCCACAGGGCATCCCAGAATGTCAAGGGCCCTACTTGGACTGCTCTGTGGCTAGTGTGTTCATGGCTTACAGCCCATCATGTATACAATGACGTACACTACTTAATCTTAGAAAAATAATCTATACATGTGCACACACACACACACACACACACACACACACACACAACAGGTAAGTCTGACTAAAGAGTATATGGGTGTTCTTTGTACTACTCTTGCAACTTTTCTCTAAATTTAAAATTATTTCCAAATAAAAACTTTTTAAATGTTTAAATGCATACATCCTCTGGCCCAACAATTCTACCTCTACTTGTATTGAGCCCAGGTATGAAATAAAGGATGCACAAAGGTATTTATTATAGCATTGCTAATAAAAGCAAAGACTGAAATGCCACAGGAATGCTTAAATAAATTATGGCATATCCATACAATGATACATTATGCTTCTAGTAATTAAAAATGAGATAACTCAATAAGTACTGATGGAATGATCACAAAGATTTACTCTTTAAGTGCACAATAATGTGCATGATATGCTACCATTTACATAACAAATAAAATATAAATATATATACAAACACACACAAACATACTCTATCACATATAAATTGAAATCTCTGTGGAAGGACATATAAGAAAACAACAGTGGGGCCGGACCGGTGGCTCAGGTGGTTGGAGCGCTGTGCTCCTAAGGCCACGGTCGCTGGTTCGATTCCCACATGGTCCAATGAGCTGCATTCTCTACAGCTAGGATTGTGAACAATGGTTCTCCCTGGAGCTGGGCTGCCATGAGCAGCCAGAGGTTGGCATGAGCTGCCGTGGGCTGCTGTGTGCTGCCATGAGTAGCCGGTGAACAGCAGCCATTGTGAGCTGCCATAGGCTGCTGTGAGCAGCTGACCAATGACAATCAACCAACTGCCTCAGCCCGGGGGAGCGCAAGGCTCATAATACCACCATGGGCCAGGGAGCTGTGTCCTACACAACTAAACTGAGAAACAACGGTTTGAACCAGAGAAGTGGGGGGGGAAGAAAACAGCAGTGATTGCCTTTGGGGAGAGAAACCGGGTGATGAGGAAGACAAGGGTAGAAAGGACTTACTTTTTACTATATACCCTCTTATACTATTAAAATAACACAGTATTACTAGTACAAATAACACATGGTATACATGAATTTATAAACTATTTAGACATAATTAATTTATTATTATTTTTTAAATCTTGCACAACTGACTAATCTTTTTCCTAAATAACTTTCTCCAGTCATCTGGAACCTTCTTCATTGTCACGAACTCCTTAGGTAGAGTGTCCCAGTGTTTTACTTTTTACAGATCAAGACTCGTTTTAAAGTTTCCAAACCAGTCTATACTGGTTATTTGTCTTCTGCATTTAAATTCTCCCTTTTTAATTTTGCAAAGTCACATTAAAATGACATGTAACAGCCTGGTCTTTCCTAAGATTATCAAGATACTTAAGGTAGGCTCTTCAAGCTAGATTTCTATAGATATAATGACAGGGTAAAGCGTGAACAAATAAAAATTTGTTCTAAGATCTGTAATAGGTAGAAGAGCCTATGAGAGAGAGTAGAAAAGAAGTTTGGAACTGTTATTTTAGGATTGGGGAATTTAAAAAAGTATTCTTTTGAACAGGATTGACATTGTGGACAGGCAAGATTCATGAGAGAATTAGTATTTTTATAATTATGAAATGAAACACACGTTTTCCCTTAACGACTTAGGATATCATGATAAAAAACAATATTATAATCCATTGATACTCAAGGATCTGCTAAAAATGCATTCCCCCAAAATTCTGACCTTCATAGCTCTGTTTTAAAAAGCTTCCTCTTTACTATACTGTTAATGTAGTTATCAGCTCTCATGTTATACGACTATGAAGCTGCCTCTCTCCTGCATCTCGGAAAGGTAAGACTTAGATATTAGTGAAAAGTAACAGATTCTGAGAGCATGGGAGACATTCCATTACATAAAGTACACAAGGGTTTAATACATGAACATCATGAATTCTGAGCCAGGCTGCTCAGAAACCTTGTTTTCTTTCATCCTGATATTCAAGCTAGGTTCTGGACTAATCAGATGACCTGATACCTAAATATCTGTGGTGGTTTAAAATATGTCCACAAATTATTTGACACTCCCTTCAAAAGATGGCACCCAATTCCCCCACCTTAGTGGGAGAGCTGGACTTAATGACTTGCATCTAATGAATAATAAAAAAACGGGGAAAAAAAGAAAAACGGAAGTGACAATGTAGGAATTCAGACACTAGGTTATAAAAGGCACTGTGGCTTCCTGCTTGCTTTCTTTCTTGGACCCTTCAATCTGAAGGAAGCAGCTACCATGGCGTGAGGATACATCATGCAGCCTTTGGAGAGGCCCATGTGGCAAGGAACTAAGACCTCCTGCTAATAGCCAACCGGGGACTGAGACCTCAGCACAAGAGATGTGTGTGAGTCATCTTGGAAGCAGATCGTCCCACCCTGGTCAAGCCTTCAGATGACTGCAGGCCCACAGAAGAGACCCCAAGCCAAAATCAGCCAGCGAAGCCACCTCCTAATTCCAGACCTATAGAAACTATGAGATGTTTTTCACTTTAAGCCACTAAGTGATTTGTTTCAAGGCAATAACACAATACACAATAGATAAGGTACCACTTTCTGATTAGGGTGTGACAAAAAAAATTAAAAATTTAAAGTGCAAAGTAGCAAATACGGTGATAAGTAGAATTCTAAAGCAAAAACTTTATTAAATATATTCATATTCTGAATACCATGCTATGGGGTCGTGAACAATGACAACTCTCTGTGCTTCAGATTCTTCATTTATAACAAGTTGCTACCAGAATATATAACATGTCTAAAAGCACTTAACACAGTGCCTGACATATGGCAGGGTTCTAAAATGTTTTTAGGACAATAGAGTATGTTATTAGTAAATAAGTTGTGTGAAATTTTGGAATATATTTTTTCCCATATAAACGGTGAAAACATAGAATTACATCTGGGACAGTAGATTGATGTCAACTAGTCTGGAAATCGGAATCACCGCTAATAAAAACATTTCTGTGAGAAAAGATGGATTGCAATAGGAGTCAAGAAAGAAATAGCAGAACATGCCAATCCCTCTGTAGGTAGTCAGTCACTCATAAAATGCCAATCATTAGCTATTGTGGGTTTATACACATTACCTCCATTGTCACAAAATGCAAAATAGGTATTATCACCTTCTTCAGAATCTTTAAGTAACTTCTTCAGTTACCAGACTGGCAAAGCTAGAATTGGAAACGAGATCCATCTGACACCCAAACTCATACAATCTTCAGTATGTCACATGTTCTTAAAGGTAAGACAAAAAGTTGTTCAGACTCTCTTAACAGCTAATGAGTCTTGTGCACAGGTAGAGAATATTTAGATATTTTTAGCCAGAGTTCCTGTTGAGCAATTTTAGAAGCTCTTCATAGAACTGCAATGGAGTACTGCAACCCTGGAACCTGCATCATCTAGTATTACACTAATTTATACTGACTAGTCTAATACGTTATAGATTCTAGGAAAGAAGTTATATAATAAAATTCGACCTGTAGTTCTCTCGTAACTACTTACATTTCCTTCAGATGCCTTGTTTCTTGAACTGTCTGAAAAGCAAATTCTTGTAGCTTTTCTGGGGCAAAGCTGTCACTTATTGCTTTCTGAAATACTTCATGGAGAATTGTACCAATCAGCATTTGGCGTGTGGCTGGATCAGAGTTCTACAGAAAAAAAAAAAAAATCATACAAAAATTTTATCTCACAACATATTAACAGACATGAATGTATATATTTATTACCTAACCTATTAAACCACCATAGCCAAAGTGCTCTGCTAAGACAAATGGGAAAACATCAACCAGTGTTTTTTTTTGTGGTGGGTTGAAATCTAAGTGACTTTCACTTGCTTGTCTATTCAGAATGACCTGAATTATTTTACAAATTTTTTTTTAAAATCTGTATATTTCTATTTTGAAAAAAATTAACCAATATGAAAAAATTCATCATATTCTCAAATATTTAATATAGTCATCTCTAATATCACTTTATAATTTAACCAAATAGAAAAGTCAACAAAGGCAAAAGGCACAGCTCATAAACTCATGCAAGTAAAAGACATTATTCAAACATAAAATTTAAACTTACAGCAGAAATTTTGGGCAAGAAAGTTCTCTCCACTCAAAAATAAAAACAGTATTTTTCAATTAACTCTTTTATTAGCTTAGGCCTCTCCCTTGAAGCTATGAAAAAACTAGATAAAGTCCATCAAACCATCCATCAGGAATTTTTTTAAATGTACAAAGGAACTCTGTATTATTTTTGCAAATTCTATGTGAGTCTAAAATTATTTCAAGATAAAGTTTTTAATAGATAAATATCCAGGTCTACTTTATAGTATGTGGTTAAAAGAGAAGTTGATATTCTTCCACAACTGAAGGAAAAAGGTGGATAAAATAAACTATAAGTGACAACTAACCCTATTAAAAAATCTATTTAGATATTTTTCCTCTTTTTGCTCAGCTGTAATTTTGGTTTTCTACATATATAGAGATTAACTGTGTAATTAAAACAATACTCTGGAAGAGGAAACTTTTAACAAATAAAAACCCAGGTTCGTCAACAAATAAATGGCATTGAAGCAAAGGGGGTTGAGTGGAAGGCAGAACTAATACAGATCAAAAGAATCTTAACAAACATATCAACCAAACCTATTACAAAGATCTTGTTTGGTACTTATTCTAACAACCAACTGAATAAAAAGATAATTTTGATAAAAGACATTAGAGATAAACCAAGCATTAGATTAAGAAATTACTGCTAGTGTTACTGTATGTGATAAAAATATTGTATTTATATATATTTTTTAAATCTCAGCTTTCATTTATTTTCAAAATATTATAATGCTTGGGAAAAGCAGAATGGGCACTTGGGGGGGGTTATTATAATCATTTACATATATATTTAAATTTTTCCATAATAATTTTTTTAAAGGAAACTGTCACATTTATTTTGTTTATTGGGAATCACAGGAAGCCAAGTTTGAAAATGTCTAGATGCATTAAATTAAAAAATTTATCACTAAATTACTTTTCATCTCATTAGAATGAATTATTTTATTGGTATTGAACAAGATTCAAAGGATTCAGGAATCTGACTTTGTGTCTCAGCATTGCCACTTACTAGCTATGTGACTTTGGGCAAGTCAACCTCTCTGAGCCTGATTTTCCTCATCTGTAAAATGCAGCCGATTACTGCCATCTACCTCACAGGAAAGGATTGTTGAAAGGATTAAGTAAAATGGAAGTGTAAAAGTGCTCTCTAAACTCTAACACCCTGTAAAAACTTTAGCTGTTAATATTATTTACCCTAAAAATTTCACTCAGGACAGCTCTTCTCATGCATCGAATACTACTGGCTATGCTTGTGCCAGAAATTAGCATGTCTGGATACAGAATCAAATATCCAGAATCTTCATCTATCGTCCAAGTATCAGATTTGCAGTGTCCCTCCAAATGAATGATGTCCCCTGGCTCTACTGGTACAGAGCACCTAAAAATAAAGCAAAGTTAAAGTCTAATACACAGTTTAGGTTCCTACATTTAATCTTAATAAGGAGGCTTCAAAAAGTAAACATTTAATCTAAAGAAATAAGTATCTCTAAATTTCTGCATCTTTTATAAAAATCGAATACCAGGATGCAGGCTTGTGATTCAACTCCTAATCATTCTACCCACTTCTACCTCTGAAACACACCCGAGAATACTCATGGGTTTTCCTTAAATCCCAAAATGGAAAACTGCTTTCTTTAGTATCATCTGCTGAAAAAGCTATCCAATCTTGAATGGTATAATATAAAACTCCAACTATGGATGTTGTTTTAATAATTAATTCTCTCATTCCTAAGATTTACGGCATATCTACAGATTCTGTAAGTCTTAAAGCCAAACCCAATGTAGCAGGAATAAAATCCTACTGATCTAGTTCAAACCATCCAACTTGAAGCCTAGACAAAAAGCCTAGACAAATTTAGACCTCCACCTTCTCTGCAACTCCCCTTCACCCCTCAAACACCACACTTTCCTTGAGTAGAAAAATTGAGGATCAAAGAATGTTCTTATGCTATAATTAATTTTGCTCTTAGTGAGAATATGATTTTTAAGCTGCAATCTTAAAATAGAAAGTACTGCAAAATAGGAAGTAGTCATTTAATAAGTCCTTTTGTACTTGATTTTCAAATGACAATAAAAATCAAGTTTTGGAATAAGGGGTTTGAAATACTGGGGTTAAAGGCAAAGTTTTCATGTAGAATTAATTCAGGTTAAAATCGACTTGCTTTATTAATAACTAAATTATAGTGACATTCACACAAGCCCATATGATGGGTTTTACGATGGTACCCTTAAGAATCTGCCACGAGGTGGCTGGTTAGCTCAGTTGGTTACAGCGTGGTGCTAATAACACCAAGGTTGTCGGTTTCATCCCCGCATTGGCCACTGTGAGCTGCACCCTCCGTAAAAAGAAAAAGAAAAAGAATCTGCCAGATCAGTGCTCAAAGTCACACAAAAATTACCAGTCATTCCGAAGGATGCACAATTCTTTATAGTCTAGCGACTTAGAAGCAGTGATGATTAGGTGCTTTTCATGGTTTCCTTCTTCATTCTGTACAATGTTGACTGCTAATACCAGGTACCGGTTATCCATTCCTCTGCTCAGGACTGTTTTAGAAAAGGAAGCTTCCACCTTCTTCTGAAATCTAAAGCATACATATACAAAACTACTGTAGCACAAGCATGAAATAAGAAGCCATCCAATCTCCTTCATCTACAAACCAACCTTCTAGTTTTTAGGCTTGTTTCTTCTAGAAAGCTTACCACAATGACTGTTAGCTAAAACAGGTAAAAATTAAGAGCAAGGACATAGACAGAATTCCTATCATAAAAACTTACCAGAAGCAACACCATTTAAAACATGCTTATGATATGGATTTTTCCAAATGTGAGCACTACGATTATGAAGATTAAGGAGAAACTGGACAACATTAAGCAACACATTCCTACCACTAGTGGAAATCTTCTCAAAGCACAAATAAAAGGAAATGTTTTGGACACTATGCTGTTTGTAAATAAAAGACATGTTTGTTACAGAAAAGCATAGGGTGGGGTGGTTCGCTGGAAGTCCTACTGTGAGCCACAGAATTATATTAGCCTTTAAATTCGGAACTTATTTAGAAATTATCTAGTCCAATCGATTATTTAATACAGGAAATTCCTCTATAAAATCTCACTGGAGATCAACCTGCCCCTGCATTGTAGAGAAAGCAAGCTTAATATATTAGATCATTCCTACATAAACTCAGGAATTTCTTTCATTATGGGCAAATCAACATCACTCCATTGATCCTCCTGAAAACCGAAAAATTATCTCTTCTAAAAAACATTAAGTTCCTCTTGAGCCTTTCCAGTTTGATTGCAGTAAGACTCCAACTGAGTCCAAAGTCATTATCTCTCTCCAATTATAACACCAAATGCCTTTCATATAACTCTAAAATTATCTTTGTCACCCACCCTAGGTTCTATTATTTTGTAACCTCCTCATCCACCTACCCCACGTAGCTTCAGGCCATGAATTTCCCAAGGTCAGCTGAGACGCCTTAAGGACCTCTCAAAAAGAATTACTGATCAAAACCCAAAACGCAAAGATCAGTCAACAATAATTAGGACCACTGTGTTTGCTATGGAAAACAATTCCACACCACGATTGTGGGTGAAGTTTCCCTGACCATTTAAACTGAGATGAGGGTGCAGCGTTCTCCCTGGAATAAGTTTTCCAACTAAACATCGAGGAAAGCATCTCACAGTTGCAATTTTCTTTTATGAAGACATTGAAGGTGGCGGGACTCTCCTAATTCGGGAAAGATGTGAAACCAAGGGAAAGAATAAAGTGCTGGGCAAGAGAGAGTCTCCAGGCTCTGGTCCGAGTGTGGCCCCAAAGTGGACCCTGCGAAGCAGACCCCAACTCCGGAGGCTCGTGTGGTGCCCCGCGACCTGAACCGGGTCGGGTCACTCTGTCCCCAGTCCCGGTCCGCAGAGGCGTGGGTGAGGCCTCTCCCGCTCCTTTCTTTCAAATCTCCCGCTTTGCTCCCAAGCCCTCCCCAACCCACCCCACCCCCAGCTCCGCTCACTGCTCCGCCGGCGGCTCAGCCTCCTCCCGGAAACTTCTCTCCATCAGCAACTCCAGATCACCCAGCTGCTCCAGATCACCCAGCCGCTCCATCCCGACTGCGGAGACCGCAAACGGTCGCCCGGTAAAATCGGAGCCCGAGGGCAACACTATAAAGGAAAAGGAGGGCGGGCTTGCAAGACGCCGTGCGCATGCGCAAACTCGCCGAGTTCTCAAGTGACCTGCGCGAGACGCCCCTCCCGCAGGGAACTTGTTCCACGTGGAGCTCAGCACCTGGGAAACCCAGGCCCTGAAGGCAGCTTTGCTCCCTTGCCTTCGGTTTTGGAAAACAGGGAGTCTTCATAATCTGACCCAGACTAAATGTTCCTGCCCTGTCTTTAGAGATGCCAACCCATGCCAAATGCATGCTCTCAGTTTGAGCAGAACCTTTTGCAGTTGCCCAAACCCAGGCGTCTCTTTTCAGACTTCGGAATTTTGCATTCTCTGGAAAACAACCTCTCTTCCTCCTTTTCTTTTTTCCTGGAAAACTCACTGAGAAAAGTAGAAGCTGTCAGGAACTTCCTGTCATGCTATGAATAAATCTACAAATATCCACACCTGTCTTATAACCTTTTTCCACCTTTCAACAGTGGACAAAGTAATACTCCTATCAATGAGCAAATCCTCTACTTGTACTCAAGATCCCAAGGGCTCTTAATATTCTCAAGGGCTTTGCTTCTCCACTTATTCCCTCATTCTCTGTATCATCACTCTGTCCCTCACTATTAGATTGCTCCCAGACTTGTGATAAGGCCCAGTATCTCCCATCTCTAAAAGATGGTACCTTGAAGGAACTTACTCCATCCTCACAGCCACCCTCCAGAGCAAACGTTTAAACGAATTTTTTTTTTAAAGACTTTATTGGGGAAGCAGGGGAACAGGACTATTGGGGAACAGTGTGTACTTCCAGGCCTTTTTTCAAGTCAAGTTGTTGTCCTTTCAATCTTAGTTGTGGAGGGTGCCATTCAGCCTCAAGTTGTTGTCCCTTCAGTCTGAGTTGTGGAGGGCGCAGCTCAGCTCCAGGTCCAGTTGCCAGTTTTCTAGTTGCAGGGGGCACAGCCCAACCATCCCTTGCAGGAGTCCAACCGGCAACCTTGTGGTTGAGAGGACACGCTCCAACCAACTGAGCCATCCGGGAGCTCAGTGGCAGCTCAGTTCAAGGTGCCCTGTTCAATCTTAGTTGCAGGGGCGCTGCCCACTATCCCTTGGGAGACGCGAGGAATTGAACTGGCAACCTTGTGGTTGAGAGCCCGTGCTCCAACCAACTGAACCATCTGGGAGGCAGCTCAGCTCAAGGTGCCATGTTCAATCTTAGTTGCAGGGGGCGGAGCCCACTATCCCTTGCAGGACTCCAGGAGTTGAACCGGGACCTCGTGGTTGAGAGCCCACTGGCCCATGTGGGAATCGAACCCACTTTGGAGTTAGGAGCATGGAATTCTAACCGCCTGAGCCACCGGGCCAGCCCAAAGAATTTTTTTCAAGGCTATCTCAAATTCCAACTATTCACTTTCCTTTTGTTTTTAATTTTTTTAATTAAAAAGCAATTTATTTTACATATACAGAATATTAAAAACCACCTTTAAAAATAATATACTATAGATTATTTAAAATATATAAAAAGCAGTAAAAAATAATAAAATGATCACCTCATAAGCCTGTCAACTGACTTAAAAATAACCTTTATCAAGAGTTGTCTCTCACAATCATTTTTATTCATTTAAAAATTGTGATCAACGTCTTGGGATAAAATTGGAAAAGGCTTGCCTGTAATAGATATAGATTTTGCACCCGTGACACCGTGCTAAACTGGTTTTCCTCCAACCTCAGGCCCTCCTCAATCTCCTTTACTATCTCTTTGTTCTCTCCCAATCTCCAAATGTTGAATGTCCTCAGAGTTCAGTTCTCAGCAAATTTATCTATCCACTGGCTTTCTAGTTTATTTCATCCATTCCCATGGCTTTTAAATGCCACCTCTCTCCTGCCAACTCTCAAACTTATATTTATAGGCAAGATTTTTCCTCTGAATTCAAGATCTAACTGCCTACTTGACATCTATACTTAGAAATATTATTGCAGGAGGGGGGAGTTCTCAATTATAACATGGCCAAAATGGAACTTTGTATTTTCCCCGCAAACCTTCTCAGTAATTGCACTATTCACCCACAGGATAAGGTCAGAAACACAGAAATTATCCTTGATTTCATTCTGTACTACTCACATCTAATCTATAGGCCGACCCATAGCTTCTCCCTCTAAACTATCTTAAATCTCTCCACGCTTTTCCATTTCCACTGTCGCTACCTGATGATTATTCTCTCTCACCTGGAAAACTGCAGTAGATGCTTACATGTGCTTCCCATTCTTGTCTCCCTGCAATTCATTCCTTTTCCCCAATATTTTATCATGACAATTTTCAAATGTACATACAAGTTAAAAGTTATATCATGAACACCCATATACCTATCAACCTAGATTTTACAATTAACATTATGTTATCTTAGATTTATCACATATCTGTCACATGAATTCAAGTTTTCTTTAATGCATTTCAAAATAGCAGGCCACAGTGCATTTAATCCCTAAACACTTAGACGGCAAATCATTAGCTAGAGCTCAATATTTGTTTATGATAATTTAAATTTTTCATGTATTTATATGTAAATTTTTAAATTTACATAAAATGAAATGCACAATCTTATGTGTACATTGCATGAATTTTGACAAATTTGTGTTTTTTCCAGGACCCATCAGCTCCAAGTCAAGTAGTTCTTTCAATCTAGTTGTGGAAAGCGCAGCTCACAGTGGCCCATGTGGGGATCAAACTCGCAGTCTTGTTATTAAAAGTACCACACTCTAACCAACTGAGGTAACCAGCCGCCCTTTGACAAATGAATTTTAACCCAAACCCCTGATAAGATACAGAAAGTTCTTCCATGCCCTTTCCCAGACAATTCCCACATCTATCCCTACTGCAAAGACAACCACCAATCTGATGTTTTTTCACTAGAGGTTAGATTTGTCTAATCTAAAATTTCACATTATGGAATCATATGGTACGTACTATTTTGTATCTAGCTTCTTTCATTCAGTGTAATGTTTTTGAGATTCACCCATTTTACATAAATCAGTAGTTTATTCCTTGTGATTCCAAGGGGTTCTTAGGATTCAAAGTGATATCAATTTCAGGGGTACAGCATAGTGGTTACAATTTATATAATTTAGGAAGTTATCTCCCTGACTAGTCTATTACCCACCTGGAACTATACATAGCTATTACCATATTATTAACTATAGTCCCTATGTTGTACTTTACATCCCCATGACTACTTTTAACAACCAATTTGCACCTCTTAATACCTTCCCATTTTTCAACCAAACCCCCACCCATCTGGCAACCATCAAAATATTCTCTGTATCTATGAGTTTGTTTCTGATTTGTTTATTTTGTTCGTTAGATTCCACATATAAGAGAAATCACACAGCATCTGTCTTTCTCTGTCTGACATACTCCACTCAGCACAATACCCTTCAGGTCCATCCATGTCACTGCAGATGGCAAGAACCCAGTCCCTTCCATGGCACAGCAGTACTCCATTTTTATATATGTACCACCTCCTCTTTATCCATTCTTCTATCGATGGTTGTCACCCACCTGGGGCCCATGGACTCTGTTTTGCAATGCGGAAGGAGCTGGCTGCTCACCAAGAAAGTGCCTCTAGCATTGGGGGAGTTGAGTAGGGCAGGGTCCCACTGAGTCAGCAGGGCAGAGCGCCAGAGTTCACCGGACCAATCAGATTCAGATTTGTCCATAAGCATAGGGGGCGGGTTCAATATATTAAAGATGGCAGCCACCTGCCTGGCTGTATGGGAGGAGGACCCCACATGGGAAATGTCCTCCAGCCCTGGCCTTAAAGCCACACACCTCAGTGTGCGCCCCATATGCCTCTAACACCCCCTGAGTCACTGTCCCTCCGTTGGAGCCCAAGGTGAGTGCCTGCGAGTGAGTGAATCTGTGTGTGGGCCATTTAAGAGGACATCTGGGTTTCCCACAGCCTTCTGTCCACCGGGATGGTTGGAATCCTCACTATTTTTCACAGACGGATGTTAGGGGGACTCCTCTTCCTGGCACCAGTACTCTGGGCTAGGGAGCCTGGAATGGGGATGGGGTCCTTCACTTCTCTGAGAAGAACCTCCACAGCCAACATATCCCTCCCTATTTTCCACCACCACATGGAGATTTGGGACCAGCCCAGTTTGCGTCTCCACCCCTCTTACCAGTCTCAACGTGACTTCTTTATATCCTTAGTTATAAAACTTCTGTTCAGCCAGATTTCAGATGGTTCTCAAGGTTGATTGTTCTATATTTAGTGGTAATGTTAATACGTTCACAGAAGGAAACAGGAACGGTGTTTACTCCGCCATCGTGGATCTTCTAATTCATGGTTTATTTCTCCATTTATATAGATCTTCTCTAATGTCTCTAAGCAACATTTTGTAATTGCCAGTGTAGAGCTCTTACACATTTTTGGTTAAATTTAAGTATTTAATATTTTCTGACACTACTATAGATAAAATCGTTTTAAAATTATTTTCCAATTGCTTCCTGCTAATACATAAAAATGTAATTTTTCACATTTACCTTATATCCTGAAACCTTGCTAAATTCACTTATAATTTTTTTTTTAAATATTTTATTGGGGAAGGGGAACAGGACTTTATTGGGGAACAGTGTGCACTTCCAGGACTTTTCTCCAAGTCAAGTTGTTGTCCTATCAATTTTAGTTGTGGAGGGTTCTGTTCAGCTTCAAGTTGTTGTTCTTTCAGTCTTAGTTGTGAAGGGCGCAGCTCAAGTCCAGGTCCAGTTGCCGTTGCTAGTTGCAGGGGGCGCAGCCCACGATCCCTTGCGGGAGTCGAACCGGCAACCTTGTGGTTGAGAGGATACGCTCCAACCAACAACTGAGCCATCCGGGAGCTCAGCAGCAGCTCGGCTCAAGGTGCCGTGTTCAATTTTAGTTGCAGGGGCGCTGCCCACCATCCCTTGCGGGACTCGAGGAATTGAACTGGCAACCTTGTGGTTGAGAGCTCACTGGCCCATGTGGGAATCGAACCGGCCGCCTTCGGAGTTAGGAGCATGGAGCTCTAACCACCTGAGCCACCGGGCCGGCCCCCACTTATAATTTCTAGTAGCTGTTTTGTAGACTCATTAAGACTTTCTACATAAATAATTGCATCATCTGTGAATAGAGGCAGTTTTACTTCTTCCTTTCTGATCCTTACTTTTTAAATTTCATTTTCTTACCTAAGTTCATTGATTAAACAGCAGTTGTGACACAGGGCATCCTTACTTTCTCCCTGATCTTAGTGGGAAAGCATTGAATATTTCACCATTAAATATGATGCTAGCTGTAGGTTTTCTTAGATACCTGTTATGGTTATCTAATGGTATGTGTAAAACAAAAATAAACCTCCAAAATTTAGTGACTTAAAACAATCCTTTTTCAGCTTATGAATTTTCAATTTGGGGAAAGCATCAGCTGAAAGGTGGAGGATCCACTTTGAAAATAGCTTACTGAAATGGCCGGCAAGTTCATGCTGGCTGTCAGTTCCTCTTCAGGGGCTGCTTGGCTTCCTCACAGCATGGTGGCTGGATTCCAAAAGACCAGATGGAAGCTGTTTCAAAGTTATAACTTCAGAAGTCACTTAGCATCACTTCCACAGTAATCATAGGCCCACTCAGCCAGATTCAAGGGGAGGGAACACAGTCTCTACCTCTTGGGGTGAGTGTCAATGATACATGAGAAGAGCATGTGAATAGGAAGTAGTATTGGAAAATATAATCTGACAAAATACCCTTTATCAGATTTAGGAAGGTATCTTCTAATGTGATTAGTTTTTATAATGAATCAATGTTGAATTTTACCAAGTGCTTCTTTGTGCATTGATTGAAGGGCATGGTTTTTCCTTCTTTATTCTGTTATTATGGGAAATTACACTATTGAATTTAGATGGTTAAATGAGTTGGCATTCCTAGGATAAACCCAACTTGGTCATGATATAAAAAGTTTTTTAGGGCCGGCCCGGTGGCTCAGGTGGTTGGCGCTCCGTGCTCCTAACTCTGAAGGCTGCCGGTTTGATTCCCACATGGGCCAGTGGGCTCTCAACCACAAGGTTGCCAGTTCGATTCCTCGACTCCCGCAAGGGATGGTGGGCAGTGCCCCCTGCAACTAAAATTGAACACGGCACCTTGAGCTGAGCTGCCGCTGAGCTCCTGGATGGCTCAGTTGGTTGGAGTGCATCTTCTCAACCACAAGGTTGCCGGTTCAACTCCTGCAAGGGATGGTGGGCTGTGCCCCCGCAACTAGAAATGGCAACTGGACCTGGACCTGAGCTGCGCCCTTCACAACTAAGACTGAAAGGACAACAACTTGAAGCAGAACGGCAACCTCCACAACTAAGATTGAAAGGACAACATGACTTGGAAAAAAGGCCTGGAAGCACACACTGTTCCCCAATAAAGTCCTGTTCCCCTTCCCCAATAAAATCTTTTTCTTTTTTTTTTTTTAAGTTTTTTTATATATTGCTGGATTTGATTTGCTATTATGCTGAGGATTTTTCCATCTTTGTTCTGGGAGGTTTCTGGTCTGTAGTTTTCCTTTTTGTAACAACAACAAAAAAAAAATTTGTCAGGTTTGAGTATGAAGGTTATGCTGGCATCATAAAATGAGTTGGGAAATGCTGTCTTCTAATTTCTAAAAGTTTGTATAAGATTGTTTCTTTCTTAGATGTTCAATAGAATTCACCATGTGAGCCTGGAGTTTCCTTTGCAGAAGGATTTTGATAAATTCAATTTCTTTAATTGCCTAAGCAGATTATCTGTTTCATCTACCGTATGTCAGCTTTGGTTGTGAGTTTCAAGACATCTGTCCATCTCATACTAAGTTGTCAAATTCCTTGGCAAAGAGTTATTTAGAAATCCCTTTTCTTTTTAATACCCATAGGATCCACAGTGATGTCTTCTTTTTCGTTCTTTTTTTTAAAACTTTTATTTATTTTAATTTTAAGTGTTTTTTTCCAGGACCCATCAGCTCCAAGTCAAGTAGTTGTTTCAATCGAGTTGTGGAGGGTGCAGCTCACAGTGTCCCCTGTGGGGATCAAACCGGCAACCTTGTTAAGAGCACCATGCTCTAACCAACTGAGCTAACCAGCCACCTTGTTTTTCATTCTTGATAATGGTTATTTATGTTCTTTGTTTTTCAGTTATCAGTCTAGCTAGGGCTTACCAATTTTGTTGATCTTTTCAAAGAACCAAGTTTGGGGGTTATTTTCTCTAGAGTCTTTTTTTTTTTTTGTCCATTTTTATTTTAACTGCAACTGTTGTTGGCAAAGCAAAGTGCTTCTTGTAAAAAATATAATCAGACAATTTTATCCCCCTGCTGAAAATCTCAAGGGCTTTCTTTTCATTTAGAATAAAAGACAAAATGATTACCATATCTTTTAGAACCTACACCATTTGGCCTTTGTGTACTTCTCCAATCCCATTTGTTGCTACTCCTTCACTCACAATGTTTCATTCACACTGGCCTTCTCATATTTCCTACATCAAGCCAAACTTTTTCCTATTTCAGGGTTTTTGTATGTGCTGTTCTCTTTACCTACACCATCCTTCCCCCACGACTCTTTGTATGGCTGTTTCCTTTTTATCCTCCATATTTCAGTTAAAAAGTTCTGCATATCAAAAAGTTTTTTTCTTGACCATTCTAAAGTAACTCTCTGATCTTTATATCCCACGTTATTTTCTATCATGTAATCTATTTACTTCTTTAATAAGCATTTCCACAAACTGTAGTCATATTATTGATTGGTTTATGTTTATTGAACATGTTCAAATTTATTGATATTAATTAGAGTTTTATTTGAGCAAGATACTACTGTGTAGTACTGTGTTGAAGTATAGCGTCATAGCTAGTAGACTAGGCTATAGATTCAGACTGGCTGAATTTGAATTCTAGATCCACGGTTTTCTGTGTGATCTTGGACAAGTTACTTGATCTCCCTGGGCCTTGATTATCCCATCTGTATTAAAGGAATATTAAATAGTACCTATCTTATAGTATTGTTGTAGAGATAGTTAAGGCATCAAAAGTGCTTAAAACAGGGCATGGAACTTAGTAAGTCCTCAGGAAATATGCATGACTTATTATTTGTCATTAATTTCTAGTGCCTAACACAGTGTGTGGTATTCAAAGAATGGATGTGAGCAACTGTGTAAAGTGTACAGTTCCTATACAAGTATCTCATATATCATTGGCCCAACTCTGCCAGACAATGCATTATTCATAAGTTTTATTATTTGTCATTCTTCCTGGCTGAAATTAGCAACAAGACATTTCTGTGAAACAAACCAAATCATTTTCTTTCTAAATTGCTCTTTCCATAAACTATTTATGCCTCATTTCTCCCTACTAGAATAAAGGTCTCCAAAAACAGGGACCAAGCCTTCCTTCTTCCCATCAGTTATCACTGAGTACCAATTATGGTGCCCCCCGCCACCGTGATCCTTGGCAGGGATGAAGGCATGGCTCTACCCTTGAGAGAACCAATTGAAGGGACAAAGGTAAACAGGCAGTCACCCCAAAGTGTGGTACATACTCTATTAGAGAAATACCCAGTGTTAGCTGTTATTGAGCATCCAAATCAGATAGTAAGTCAGCTAACAGACCTCCCAAGGTAAGGCCCTCATAATGCTGACATTATGCCTGGCACACAACGGGTGCTGAATAAATAGATAACGAATACCCTTGTGGAAGATGGGGTAAAATATTATCATACATACCCACTAACCTTTCCACCTCCATGCAGACAACCATTCAGAGCTAGGAGTGGTATCTCCCTTATCAATCCCTAGACCAGATGACTGTCCCATTCTATAGATCTGAGGGCTGTAACCACCTAAAGGAAGAAAAAGTACTGTGGATAATGATAATGGATATCAAAACAGAAACAGTCAATCTTCAAATGGAAGAAAACCTGGCAAGATGCACTTGGGTCATCAATCTGAAATAAATCAGATATAAATAGTCATTATTTTAAATATTCTTCCATTCTGATTGCTTATGTTTAATGCTTGTGCTTCAATAATGTAACTAGTTAAAAGAGAGAAATATTGTTAAAATATGAAAAAAATTTATTTTTATTATCCTACGTATTCTATAAAAGACATAGAATGCAAATTTTTGTTTAAAAAAATATTCGCAGTCCTTTTTATTGATAACATAAGTGACATACTTATTTTATACATTTAAATTCTCTTGAGATTTGATAACAATATTTAGTTACAGTGTAATCGGGAAATGAAAATATACAAAATAGTTTTAGGAACACATGTATTTCTACCTGCAAGTACACTTATAAATCATACAAAGATACATATTTATTTTAAAATAAAGACTTTGAAAATGAAACCAGTTCATCGAATGTTTTACCAAGGTATGAGGAGAAATCTTTTAGGCAAAAAAAATAAAAATTGAAGCAGAAAAAAAGACTTTCAACTTGGTTTTATAATATCTTTAAAATCACATCAAATCTACAAATTGTTATTTCTGAGGACAAAACTAACTGTTCCCCTCCCATTTCTGTCATGCTTACAATAAAACATAAAAAGTACTCTAAACACAACTTGAATTCTTACATTTTAGACTATTTTAATATAAAGGAGAGCAATTCAAATCATTTTTACATTTCTACTTAAGTTTATATTGCACTAAAATTATTTTACATGGAAGAACTAGTTGATGTATCATGACCTTAGAAACATTCTTTGACATTCACATCTATATTAATAGATATTTCACAGTCCACATAATAAATTTTCTAGTATACACCAAATCATTTAACAAAACAAAATCTATAATGCTAATCTGTTTTGGGAGCAAGATAGTATTTATTATCACTGCCATTGGAAAATACATTGACTTTTAAACTATTTAAATCAGTTGTAGTACTTGGTAATAACATTTGAGCAATACTCGAAAATTCTTCATTTATGGTTGAGTCTCTACATGACCACTTTTTAAATACAACATTTATTTCTGAAAAAATGAAGGGAAACATGTTTGTCCTTTTACCCAGTGGAGCAGAATTATGAGAAGAGAAAATAGTAAGAATACCTCCATGCTGGCTTCTAAGCTATGGTTTATACAACTTAAAAATTCACTTCTCATCATTCTGCTGCAGTACAACCAAGCCTGTATATAATAATAATAATAATAATAATAATAATAATAATAATAACCAATATTAGAGTCTTTGGAAATCATGATTACAATTAAAAGCTTGGACCAGCATGATAAAGCTAATGGCAACCTCCTGAATTCCATTTAAGTTAGTTCCACTTCCAAATGACACTTTAAAATGGTTTCAAATAACCTAACTGATTAGCCAGCATCAGTTTAGGAATTTATTTTCAGTGTTCTACGGTATAACTTTAGGCATCAAAAAGTATAGTAAGCACTTTTGACTTGTGATGAATAAAAAAATCAAGTACTAAAATACCAGTGGTTTCTGTGACAGAGTAAATATCCCCATTCAAGTAACGTGCTCCCCAAAATTAATGTAATATTTCTGCCTCTGAGAATTTATTAAGGAAATCACAATTATTTTTTCAGTTGAGGTGAAAAAACTGCTTCATAAGTTCATACGTTGTAAAAGCCACTGCTTGAGAGGGAATGCAGCGAATGTAATTCAGAGATAAACCGCGATATAATCCTTTGCGAATTCCATGGTGTCCATAGACATACTTCAGAGTCTCCCGCATGGTACTGAAAGACAGTGGTTAAATGATGAAACTTTTAGGCCCACTCGTAAAGGGACAATTTCAAGATCCACAATAGCATTTTTAAAAGAACCTAAAATACCACCTTGAATAGCTTTTGGAAGGCAAGTGCTAAAACAAGCTAAAAATTCACAATAAAACAGCAATTCATTCCAAACTTGTACAAGCATTATGCATAGAACTGTGGAGCTCATTAATACAATATATTTTGTTTGTACCATGTCTGTGACATTTACTGGCAACACTATTTCATAACAGTATCTGACATATTGACGTAGTCTTTTTTTTTCTTTCTTTTTTTTTTTTAAGGAGGGAGCAGCTCACAGTAGCCCATACCGGGGATCAAACCAGCAACCTTGGTGTTATTAGCACCACACTCTAACCAACTGAGCTAATCTGCCACCCTTTGATGTAGTCTTTTTAAAGGCTGGATGAGCAGTTGTCCTTTAAGCTTTCATTTCAGCTCAGGTACTATACTATAACTAGCAGATGATTACAGAACTAAAGCTTTAAAGGAGTATCAGATTTCAGCAGCAAACAATTTCTTGTTTTGAACGGTGTTTTCTTTCTTTTCAAACCAACATTCTGGGGTTTGCCTTTCCTTTTCAATAGGCAATCTGGACTGAAATCTTCAAAAAATCTTTTGGATGACAGAAAATTCAAGTTCCTGAACAAACATTTTGCTCTTACCCTGAGGGACAAACACATCGCTAACCAAACAAAATGATTCTAAATCTCTATAGATTATAGATAACTCTAGAGCATGGCTCACGAGCACTTGAACTGTGGCAAGTCCATATTGAGATATGCTGTGAATATAAAATACACCCTGGGTTTCAAATGCTTAGTATAAAAAAAGGATGTAAAATATTGAAATAATGAAGTAATAATATTTTAGATATATTAGGTTAAATAAATTTTTTTTTAATTTCGTGTTTCCTTTTTACATATTTTTTTTCATGTGACTACCAGAAAATTTTAAATTATATGCATGGCTCACATTCCATTCCTATTTAACAGAGCTGCTCTAAAGTCCAACTTTTTTTAATGGGATGACTGGGACCTGATTAAAACCTTATAAAGTTACCAAATTAAACTATGGGAGATAAAATGGAAGCTCTAGTCTACCAGTGAGACCACAGTCCTATCTCCTTGCTTACTTTAAACATTACATTCCCTAACTAAATGAACAATGACAAAGGGAGAACTTACAGGCACTTTTCAAATTCTGGAAGAACAGTTCCTAATTGCATTCGCCGGCGAGTTACATCAAATGGGTAGCTAAAAGAGGGAAAAGGCAGGACTTAAAAATGATTAGTTTTCTACGCAACTATTACTGCATACAAAGCCCAATATATAAGCTAAGAAATAATGTGTTCTTATTCTCTTATTGTTTTGTCTAATGTGGGAGTCGGGTATAGGCACATCACATGAATAAAATTAAATACAATACAGAGGTCTCCAGGCCTTTGCTTATGTGGTTCTCTTATATTAGATGATTCTTCTCTCCTATCATCACAATATCAAGCTGTTACTCAAGGCTAAATTAAGTGCCACTCCCTGAAGAAACAAACTGGGTGCTTCTCATGGTTGTAACCCTAAAATAGGGTTTTTCAAATTTGGGTTAGATACTTCAGTTGTGGGGGGCTGTCCTGTGCATTGTAGGATGTTTAGGTGCATCCCTGGCATCTACCCACTAGATGCCAGTAGTGCACCCCCAGTGGTGACAACCAAAAATGTCTCCAGACATTAATAAATGTCCACTGGAACAAAATCACGCCCAGTTGAGAACCACTACCCTCAGAGTATTCACCAAGTCCCCCTCTATCCCATAGACCAACAAAAATTTTTTCCTTATGGGCGAAAATTAATAATACAGTTAACTGCATTTAGAGGACAGAGGAGATTCTACGTAAAGATTGCCTGAAATGAAGTATACAAAAGTAATCTCTTTTAGGAGTGGGATCCCAGGTGACTTTTTAAAATTACTTTTATTTTGCTAATACTGACTACTTCCGTTAGGTCCTGTGTAAACAATTTATGCACATTATCTCATTCCGTCTTCAAAACAATTGCACGAAGTATGTATGTACTGTTATCCCAACATTAAGGTAAGAAAATTGAGTCTTAGAGACATTCTCCAGTGTCACAAAGCTGCTTTCTACTTTCCTATTCAAAGCTCTTCAATATATACATAAGTGATACATGACATAAATATATACTTTATATACATTTAAATTTACTATGAAATAGTTATAATTAAAAAAAACAAACCCATGTACCAACCAAATAGCTCAAGAAATAACATTACCAATAGTTGAAGCTCCCTATGTACCTCAATAGCATCTTCAGGATTTATTTCTTAACGGGGAGTGAGAAGAGGAGAAAACTTCGTGGGGATAAATAGACCAAAACCTCAACCTGAAAGATTCAGCTTCCAAGCAGGAACAGGTGTATGTGGTTAGAAGGAATTAATCAGTAGGAAGGAGAGAATGTAAGAAGACAAGGTACAGGATCAGAACTAGGGAAATCACAATGAGGAAGAAAGAAAATAGCATTGTAGGCAATGTTCTGAAGTAAAAAATGATAAGACAGTGACTATTTAGACAGGTAAAATGTGAAAAATGATTTCAAGGTATTATCAGGACTAGAAGATTAATGGTTATCAATAACACATAAGAAAGTTGGGAGCTGAGGATTGTCACGAAAAGGAAGACAAGAAAGGAGTATCTGAATTATAGTTCGCACTGATGGCAGAAGTCCAAGTAGAAACAACCAAGAGCTTGCTAGACATGTAATGGTGAGTCAATAACAGAGATTTAAATAGAACTGGTTATCAGTACCGAGGTGACCGTTGAGACCATAAAGTTAGATGAGTTACTCTAGATATTTAAGGGAAGAGCTGAGGACTAAAGTCTGGCAGGGCCTTAAAAAATTGGCACACATAGTAGGTAGGAAAAGGAGGACAGGAACCAGCAAGGTACCTAAAAAGGTAAGGTTGGGGACCATGATCACCAAGAGAGGGCACTGTTACAAAAATCAAGGAACTAGAGCAATTGGAAAGAGCATAAAAGATCTGAGAAGGAGGCATTGGCTCTGTCAAGAGTCAATGGGTGTAGAATATAGGTTAAGAAAAAAAGTAGGAAAGAGAGGCAGATTTTTAAGGATCTAAGTTGGACCTAACAAAGAAAAGAGGCAGTAAAATCAAAGAGAATCAGAATAGCTAGAGGTGATCGTGTCTCTTGCAAATAAACAAGGTTCCACAGCTAGGTTTCCAAAAGTAAACCACACATATACTTTCTTCTTTACCTTCAATCAAGTATGACCTGCTCCCACACACAAGTAAACCGAATCTGCTTTCACAAAGGTGAAAAATCCTTAATTGTAAAATCCAATGAACACCTTACTTTTCAGTACTGATCTTACTTTGACTTTTATTGGACACTCTGCTTTGAGTCTGACACTACTACTTTTTGAGTTTATGACACTACGACTTCCTTTTGTTTTCCCGTTTTACAGAATGCTCCTCAGTCACAGAAAGTTTTTCTTCTTTCTATTCCTGAAAAGTTCCTGCTTCTTATTATTCCAGCCTCTTTTTATCTCATCTACTCAATCTCTCTTGGTCTACAGAAATGCTTTGAAGCACCTTTCCAACTACAATATAGTAATACCTTTATCTGTTTCCACTAGCACTTAAATTAATATATAACTCCATTTTATTGCTACTGTCTTATTAAGAGTATAGGCTTCTTGAGGCAGTAACTTTGTTTTTCCTTCAGTGAACTTCTCAATACTTATTACCCTGTCTGACACAAAGCAGGCCATCAAGATTTTAGTGCAAGAGAAGTTGTGCCTCCTTACACACACAAACAGTTAAATGGCTCAAATTTCAGAAACTTCACATAGGCAAATTCATGAGAAATTATGGATGAAGAATATATTTAGTGTTTCTTTCTAGCTTTCTGTCTTTTCTCTTTCTTTTAAATGAATCCACAGGAAATTGGGTGGGTTCAAACTAATTAAGTCAATTTGACCCATAATTATTTACAATATGCTAAAAGTGTAGGCACATCTGAAAAAAATGTATGAAATTAATGCTTATATTTAGCAAGAGATCCTGTGTTTTAATAATCTATTAGAAAAAATAAAACGATTAACCAATGCTGAAAATCAGGATTGGGCAACTGTAATTTGACTGAAGTAAGTTGATGAAGAGACTTACGATATTGTCTGTGCTATTGCTCCAGCAACACCACCACAAAGTAAGTTTATGTGAGTTTTCAAAACTAAGACATTAGGATTGTCTGATGAAGGTCTGCCAAGAAGGGTAGGAGCATGGGAAAGCCCAACACTCTTTAAGGTACCAAAAGTAAAAAATGAAACACCTGAAAAACAAAATATAAATTCACCATGATGCTTAACAGAACATGAGCTGTGAAAAGACACCATTCTTACATAATAACCAATTAACTCAAGGAACTAATGATGCATTTCCTGTTTCCTGATGTTTGGCCTAATCTAAAATTAAAAGATTTAATTAATGTCTATCACTAACCTAACGACAACAAAATTACCACCTATAAAAATTTACAGCATTGGTTTTTACACACTAGTAAATAGTTCAGTTCCCTGAACAGAGGTAGTAATGAGTATAATACCACCTTATATATGAATAGAATTAAACAGTTTTCCAAAGTTAACATGAATAAAAATTAAATTCATGATTGAAATTACAAGTAAATATGACTTCTACTTACAATAATAATGATGATAAAGATAGAGGCAAAAAATTCAGAAGTGACAAAGCATGTTATTTTAACTCAGTGTCTAATTTTGTCTTCATGGAAGAGTTGTGACTCTTCCTTGAGAGAAATGTTCATATTGGCTCACGATGCACATATTGGTAATATTGGTAATATGCAGTTGGTGCTTGTTTAACATTTACATGATTTTATAACAGACCCATTAAAGTTGTACATTAATAAAATCAAAAATAGAATTCAAGCATTCCTATCACCTAAGCATTACTCAAGATATTTTGATTTCTACTAAAATTTAAAAACATATTTAAAAAGATACTTGATGTCTAACAACAAATAAGCAACTAACAAAAATTCAGTCTAGGATAATACCTCAATATATGCGTTTATTCTTTATACAAAATTCTTATAATCTAAGAGTATTGTGAAATGACGATGTATACTTTTGGACTACTAATACACTTTTATATATAGGAAATCTATTCTAAGGACTTCATCTGAATACAAAAAAAAGCTCATGACAAGGAATTCATAGCAAATTAAACATAAGTAGAAAAAAAATCAGAATTATCTAAATGATGTGGAATTGTATGTAATGAAATATGATGACACAATCAATAAAAATGATGTTTGTGAAGAGTATTCAAAAACATTTTTAAAATATTTGGAAAATGGGGGGAAGAAACAAAATTATACAAATATACTATTACTATGTTAAAAGTTTTTTTCACTGAAAACTAATTACAAAAACAAAAAAAGAAAGAGAAGAAAATATAGCAAAATAGTAAAGAATTTTGCTTCCAGCATAATGGCAGTATTCTGAGAGACTTCGTCATTGCAGAATGACTACCGTGTTTCCCCGAAAACAAGACCTAGCCAGACAATCAGCTCTAATGCATCTTTTAGAGCAAAAATTAATATAA
Organism: Rhinolophus sinicus; assembly: GCF_057876585.1. Lineage (NCBI taxonomy): Eukaryota > Metazoa > Chordata > Mammalia > Chiroptera > Rhinolophidae > Rhinolophus > Rhinolophus sinicus. The sequence goes on from NC_142515.1 coordinate 46,850,373, forward strand.
GACCCAGTATTATATTATATTATTTATAGTATATTATATTATATTATATTATATTATATTATATTATATTATACCCAGGCTTATGTTATAGTAAAATAAGACTGGGTCTTATATTAATTTTTGCTCCAAAAGATTCATTAGAGTGGCTGATCCGGCTAGGTCTTATTTTCGGGGATAAATGGTATATCCATTACTGGGCTTGCAAAAAGAATGAGAAAGTCTCCAAGAATCCAAAGCACCACCACCTACCAAAAATATAAGCTGGGGCCCACGTGGGAGTTATGGGCCTATGAGAAAGGTGGAATGTCTCTACATATTGATGCCAGTAGCAGCAGAGTCATTGAGATGGATCCTACATCATTAGGCCTATGAAGAAGGAATCACTGGGTCTCAACCTCAAAGATTAAGATCAAGTAATGAGCTCATAATTAAAGACTACTAAGCATCAGAGGAGTCAAAAAAAATGTATATTTATTTACAAAGAGTAAGGGGGTAAGGATTCAGCACAATAAGCAAACAAGAAAGGAATAAAAAGAAACATAAAAAGCAACAAATAGAAATCAAATAGTGTGGTATAGAAACAAGTCCAAATACATCAATCACAATAATCATGAAGTGGACTAATTGACAATTAAATATTTCACAGACTAGGTTAAAAAGAAGCTATATGATGATTACAAAAGAAATACCTTAAACATAAAGACACGAAAAAGTAGAAAAATAAAAGGACAAAAAGAGATATACCAGGCAAATATCAACTTGGGTCTGGCCAAAAAATAATTATGAGATGTGGAGGAGGTGGATTTGAACAATGATTAGATGATACTCAGAATTTTTTTAAAAGTTTCAGATGGCATGTCGTCATTCTTTTAAAAAAGCATAGAGAGCTGAATATAGATATATTGTAGATGACATAACGGATATGCTTTAAAACAATTTGGAATGAGGGTGGAGGGAGTAATTAGGGGTTACATAAAACAAGATTGATTGGTCATGAGTTGATCACTGTTGAAGCATGGTGGTTCATTACACTATTGTCTACTTTGGAATGTTTAAAAATTTCCAAATTTTCAGTAAAAACAACTAAGCAAAATAACAAACTCATGGGATGTAGCTAAACCAGTATTTAGACAAAACAAAATGCTTACATTAGGGGAAAAAAAACAAAGGTTGAAAATTAATAAAGTAAGCATCCACCTGAAGAATAAGAATAAACCCAGAGAACGAGGGAGATAATAAAGATATGAACAAAAATCAATGAAATGGGGAAAAAAGGTAGAGAAAAGAAAAAAGCTAAAACTTATTCTTCACAAAATCTAATAACTGATAAATAGAAATTGAAAAGGGAACATGACTATAGATAGAACAGATGTGAAAAAATATGAAGAAATAAGGAAGACCGTTTGCCAAAAAATTGAAAATAAACACAAAACAGTCAAGTTCAAAATGGTAAAGAAAGGTATGAATTACCAAAAATGATTCATGGACATGTGAATGACCCTACAATCATTCAAGAAATTAAACCAGTATTTAAAAATCATCCCACAATGAAAACTTTCAAGAAACAGCTAATTCTAATCATCCTATGCAGATTCTTCCTGAGGATGGAAAATGAAGAAAAACCCTTAAACTCATTCTATGAGACGGAGGTACTCAAGCCATACAAGGATATTACAAGAAAATTACAAGCTAATCTCACTTATGCATATAGATATAAAACTTCTAAAAACAGGATATAAAAAGATCATTATATCATAACCAATTTGGGTTCACATTAGAACATCTATTAATGTCATTCATCATATTAACAGATTAAAGGAGAGAACTACATGATCACCTCAGTAAATGCAAAAAAGGGTATCTGGTAAAATTCAACACCAGTTAAGATAAACATTCTGATCAAAACTTCCTCAACCTGATGACTGATACATACTACCATAAACATTATGCTAAATGAAGAAGTACTAGAAACATTCCCGTTAAAATCAGTAATGAGCCAAAACGCCCAGGATCATCATTTCTATTCACTGCTCTACTATAGGTCCTTAACTAGTACAGTAAGATAAGATAAACAAATTTTAAAAGTATAAGAAAAATAATATTACTTGCACAAGATCTGATTTGCCCACACAGAAAGCCCAAAAAATCTACAGTAACATGGTGGTTGGTATAATAATCAACAAGTAGAGTAACAGCCAGTTATAAGATCACATAAAAATTATGTCAAGCAATAAACTGAAAGTCATTTTCTAAAAGATACAACAAAGCTTATAAGGTGTTTACTACTATATTTAGCAAAAATATCTAAGAACTGTGCAAAATTTCATTCAAAATCCTAACAAGGATTCTTGTGCAACATCATAAACTGATTCTAGTGTGTGAAACAGCAAAATATCTATGGTCCTTCCATTCCTGAAAAAAACAAGCATAAGGTCAAGGGACTTGTCTTACCACATATAAAGATTTATTATAAAACTGTACTCTATTAGTGTTTTAAGAAGCAGCACTGCAGATCATTGGGGATAGAATGGACTACTTAATAAATAGTGCTGGGTCAAATGGTTACCCTTAAGGAAGAAAAGAATTCCGAAGGATTAGGGACTTAAATATACTCATAAAATGTTGAACTTTAAAAATCATCCTTAGAAAAAAACAAAAAAAACAAGATTTTGCCAAATTTGAAACATACCTGCATATGGAGCCATTCCTAATATAGTAGGCATCAGGCCTCTATAAAATCCGAGGAAACCACCTTCCTTTTCAGTGAAGAAAAAGTAGATTACATTGTGTTCATTATGATAAACATCAAAGAACAAAAGCATACATTATAATGAAAATATTATTCTGGGGTCCACCTTAAAACACAGTTGTGTTTTCATAATTATTATTAATATCAATTAACTATAAATAAAAATAACTATTTAGATAACATTCAACATATTTTCCTAAGTAAAAAAGAACATGTTATAGATAAGAAAAGTAAATGTGTACCTTTGCATAAATTGTTTTGAATGCATGAATAATTCCTGTATAAGTGTGTTCCCCTTTCACCTGGAATGCGAGGCGTACTCTAACCATGTCAAGAGGGTAAGTACAGATAACTGCTGTCATACCTGAAAAACAGTCAAAATTTAAATATATGAGAAATTTTGACTCATATATATCTCTTTTCTGTCATTATATAACATCATATATATCATTATATGAAAGAGGTATACTAAAACGTCTGTGTGTGTGTGTGTGTACACACACACACACATATATAGCTTTCCTAGCATTAATTGTGCTCTCAAATTATAGCAATGATGAAAACCCAATGAAATCAAAGCTGATATTACTGATACAATGATATCATAATATCATCTGTTGAAAACAACCTTGTAAGTAAAGGATCAGTTTGTAAAATCTTTTCAAGTTCTTCTCATTGTGAAGTTATATTGTTAGCACCAAAAGAGTACAGTGTAAGTGGACCATGAGTATTTTTTTTATTGTTACTTGTAGGTATATTTCAAGGTAAGATATCAGAAGGAAAAATTATCTTCATAGCACTAGGCCAGATATCTGACATTTTACTTATTTTCTCTAATCTTAAAATCTTATAAAAATAAAGGCATTTTTTAAATGACAAAGCACTATCATTATTTTCTTTTAGAATTTAGGTAAATATGTTATTCACTAAACATAAAAATATAAATGTCCAAGGTCATAGAAACAATTGTCTTAGTGATAAAAATCTCCTCATAAGTAAATTTAATATAAAATTCTACATTTTCATCATTATTTCAAATTCCATAAACTATCCAGCTATTTTTTAAATTAAAAAAATCTATTTTTATAAGGTATCAAAGAAATATATGTTCAATGTAGAAAAACTAGAAAACATACAAAAAATTAAACATATACTCATCCTCTATTAATATTCACCTAAATATATATTCCAAACCTTTTACACATGTGCATTTACATACATATAAACACACACAAGCACACACACACTTAAAAATTATAATAACGTAATTCTATTTTGTAGTCAATTTTTTCTACTTTATATTATGAATAATCTTTCCATGTGAGGAAAACATTACCCAGAGATACTGTAATTTATTAAAATAATTTTGTTAGACATTTGGGTTATCTCCGTTATTTGCTACATATTGTAATAGCAAACAATGCTTTGGTAAATATCCTTATAACTATCTTTGCATCATTTCCATTATGGATAAATTCATTAAGATAGAACTAATAGGTCAAAGGGCAAGGCTTTTAATAGAAATTGCTCTCCAGAATGATTGTGCCAATTTATATCATCCATTAGAATAAAAGACCTATTACTCTGACTTCTTGGAAGTATTACATAATTATTAGACAATTAGAATATTTGATAATTTTCCGAGCATTTGATGGGCAAAAAACATTCTGGCTTGTTCCTCATGTGAGTTTCCTTTTCTTTTTTAGTGGTGATTGTATAAATTTATTTGACAATCAGCGGTCAGTTCTCTCCACAATGACAGTAGATTTTTGAAAGTGGTGACAGATTTTTGTTTTTTTAATTGGGGAATACTGGGGAACAGTGTGTTTCTCCAGGGCCCATCAGCTCTAAGTCGTCCTTCAATCTAGTTGTGGAGGGCGCAGCTCAGCTCCAAGTCCAGTTGCTGTTTTCTTTTTTTTTTTTAAGATTTCATTGAGGAAGGGGAACAGGACCTTCTTTGGGGGAACAGTGTGTACTTCCAGGACCTCCCGCAAGTCAAGTTGTTGTCCTCTCAATCCCAGCTGTGGAGGGTGCAATTCAGCTTCAAGTTGTTGTCCTTTCAGTCCTAGCCATGGAGGGTGCAGCTCAGCTCCAAGCCCAGCCGCCATTGCTAGTTGCAGGGGGCGAAGCCCACCATCCCTTGCGGGAGTCGAGGAGTTGAACCGGCAACCTTGTGGATGAGAGGACGCGCCCCAACCAACTGAGCCATCCGGGAGCTCAGCGGCAGCCCAGCTCAAGGTGCCATGTTCAACCCCAGTTGCAGGGGGCGCCGCCCACCATCCCCCGCGGGACCCAAGTTGAACCGGCAACCTTGTGGTTGAGAGCCCACAGGCCCACGTGGGAATCGAACCGGCAGCCCTCGGAGTCAGGAGTATGGAGCTCCAACCGCCTGAGCCACCGGGCCGGCCCCCATGCTGTTTTCAATCTTTAGTTGCAGGGGGCACAGCCCACCATCCCATGTGGGAACTGAACTGGCAAACTTGTTGAGATTTCGCATTCTAACCAACTGAGTCATCCGGCCGCCCCAGTGGTGACAGATTTTTGAATGTGGTTACCTATTGGTACATAGGTAACCAACATATATTGCTTGTTTGGTGAATCTTCATCTTCATTATGTTTTCTGGACAAATGCACACATACACGTGTGCACAAGGAGACATTCTTTATTTCTTTGGCTCAGACAGCTTTGTTGAGCCTGGTATCAATGCACACATCTGGAGTTTCCAATCTCCCTCATGGCAAATTTCTGGACTCTATGAGCACCCAAGGGCACATTTCTTGAAGCCTACATCATGGATGCACTTGTGAATGTCAATTCTGTATTCTCTGTTCACTACCTCATGGCTGGCAGAACGGCCCTTCTTGTCACCCTTCTTTGCAAGAGCTATTCTGCTGAGCCCATGTTGGAAAGGAGCTTGAGGGACTGTCATGACTTTTTTCCCCCTATGTATACTTTTAGTACTGTATTTTTAACATGATAATTGCATCTTTTATTAGTCTTACCAAATGAAAATATAATTTTTTGCCATAACTTTGATTCAAAACAGTTACTGTATTTTGCCAAGTATAATGTGCACCCACGTTTTTGGCCCAAAGTTTCAGGGGAAAAAATTTTTTTGTTTTAATTTTTCAGTTCAAAATTTTATTTATTTGCATTTAGGTACTTGTTTTTTTTTGTATTATAAAGGAATTTTAGCATTTATTTTTTAACATATTATGGCACAAGAAATTTTATGTAACAAATAATTACAAAATACAAGAACAGATACAAGGTACAAGAAATTTTATGTACCAGTAAAAAATTTATGATATTTACGCATCATACCAGGCCTAGAACTCTTTGTCATTGCAAGTTCACCATAAGTTCAACAAAACGGATTGTTGTAGTCCAGGATATTATTTTGCATATGGATATCGTTATTGATTTCTAGAGTTACACTTTTAATTCATAAGCATGAATAAAAGAATTAAAATCATTTATATATATATATGGAATTAGTACTACCCATGTATAATGCACATCCTTATTATTCCCTCACAAATTGGGACAAAAAGTGTGCATTATACACGGCAAAATACCATAAATAAAAGTGGCAATTTAAAGTGATTTCCATACTCTTTTTTTTTTCTTTTGGTGATTTCCATATTCTTGACCTAATTTAACTTTTTAGTTTAAAATTTTTATTTAGTATTTGTTTGATTTTATTTAGTTTACCTGACATATCTTACCCCAGTTACTTAGCAAATGCTACTGTAATTTTGCATCAATTTTTATCAGCCCAGACCTAACTCCATACTGATTTTCAGATTCCTTCTGCAGCTTTCCCGAAGTCTAAATCAGGTTGCCATTCCTCTATGTATGAATTGGATGAGAATATTTTTGATGTTATGATCTAGGTATCTTTCATGGCATCTTTATCTGGGTGACTATAACCCTTTCTCTGAGCTAAAAACTTACACAGCTAATATACAGGTAATGATTAATGCAAACACATGCAACCAACCTTTAGTTCTCTCTTGAGAATGACAAAAACTCAATTCCCTTAGACAATGAGCAGAAAGTCAGTTTAAATAACATGTTAAGCAATGCAATTTAATTTTAAATATTAATATAAGCAATACTTTGGATCAAGATTAGCCTAATGGTGGTCAGAACAGGTTAAACTCATGCGAAGAAAGGCTGATTTATGATTAGCTTATCTGTGGCTTAGCTGTAAGTGATAGTTTAAACCTTCTTTATTTTTAGTTTGCGCATAGCAATAAACTGTCTACTACGTGCCAAGCACATGAAGCCAGATAATTAATAACCCCAGAAAAACATATTCAATACAAAATGTTTGTGAGCTAGTTTGGACTCACAGCCATAAGGAAGTCCGGAAGCACCCTGTTAACTATCACGGAAATTACTTAGCGTAGGGTCTGTTAGTTTGCAGGATGGGCGGAGGGAGTAGATAAATAACAGAGACAGCAGAAATAATAGCATACAATAGATTCTTACTCATTGTTTGTGAATAGCTTCCACCTCTGCACACCAAGATAACCTACTGACTGGCATTGTTAAGATCGTTTTCATCCCTCAAAGTAAACAACCACCCCATGACCATTCCATCATCTCCCCACCCTACCATCTCCACAAATCCCACAAGGCGATGACAACCCAAACCCCTTACTCATGATTTTTGTTCTATAAATCCTCTTATCTGTAAACCATCAGGAGTTAGGACTTTTGAGCAGCCTTAGCTTTCCTGATCTCCTGGGTGGCACCATTCAAAATAAAAAAGCCAATCTTTCTCCATTGTAAACCCCAGGCATCAGTTCTCACTGACTCACTGCACACATGGGTGGGCACTGGCTCTTTTGACTGGCTGGGTTTCACACACCATACCAGTAACTTACAAATATCACCTCTAGTCTTCACAAATACCACCAAAAATCCTGCAAGGTGGATATTACTATTTCTATTTTTACAAAATAGTTAACCAACTTGACCAAATTCCCATAGTAGTTTCTGTATCACACAGTAGGATTTGAAACTGTTTTCTGGCTCATACATGTTGCCTTCCTTATAATTTTTTTGTTGTTAAACATTTCCTTTTTAAACTTACTAAACTTAAATTTTTAATTCAGAAATTCCATCAGTCCAGTGATTAGAAGTGTCAGTTCCCCATTTCAACCAATTTGATTGTGAACTCTTCATCTGAGCTATTTGTTTTCAAACTATTTAACATATTTGTTTTCTACCTATTGGTATATTAACCAGCCATATCTTGGTATATAAACCTATTGGTATAAAAACCAGACAGTCAAGACAGTGACATTTCCAAACGGCTTCTTTTAAGCCAAATCTAAACTAATACAGTACAAACGTAGTGTTCCTGAGACAAGGTTTGGCACTAACATTACATTTAAGTCACAGCAAATACATTATGCAGATATTTATAAAACATCATATTTTGTAGTTTGGCTTAATTTTTTTTGCAGCTTGTGCTGAAGATTTTACAAAGAAATTTAAAAAAAAGAGATATTATCTATAAACTACTTTCATCTTTGTTGAAATGATTCATATTAAGGGAGTTTAACAAATATAGAAGAGAATCAAAGGCTGACCATTTTAAGGCTTGATGATGCTGACACTATTTGGTTAAACATCAGATTTTGCTAGGATTTTCTCAAATCATCACTACCCATCTCATTTTTACAACTTCTGTACTTGTACAACTCCCTTTTTTTTTCTATTCCCTAATCTGGATCACTTTGGTCTTGCCTCTTCCATTTATTTGCTCTCTCTGACAACATTTATTTCTTTTTTCCTTCTCACATGTTCCAAGCCTTCTTGTTGTCTTACTGTCTTCAAGTAGCTTAACATGAAATAACTGGGAATTAACTAAATGGTCAAAATGAAAAATTGGTAGAAAATGAGTACATCCAGAAATCTGTAGAGGTAAAGGAGGCATTACATTTAAAATTGCAGGACCATGAGTCAGGCTGAATAATTAGCATAACCTAACTGTACATCAGAGAATGGTAAAAATAATGCCAATGATTGCTGAACTGCTAAACTCATGATCTAGTTCTGTAACTTGCAGCCAGTTTATTTCCCCATGTTTTTATATGTTACACTTAATTTAATTTTGAGCTATCAATCAAATCTTCCTAAAGAAAAACAAAACCTTTTAATAAGGATGTAAAAATTACCAAGTTGTTTTTTTTCTCTCCTAGGTTGCTGTTCAATATTCCTAAAAGCAATTCAATGATTTAAATGTCATTTAGAATGTAGGGAGATGCTTCCTAATAAATTTGCACTCCGATAAATCTTGAAAACTGTTTAATGATTTTAAATGTTTATATTTAGAATGAGAGGGAGGTGAGAAATAGTCTTCTAATAATCACATTTTACCCTTCACTCTAAGTATAAAATTATGAAGCCCTATATAGGGCTGGATTTAGACTTTTAGAAGCCCTAAATACGGGGAAGATTATGACATCTTGCATTTTTTAAACTAAAAACAATACAACACTGTAAAGTAAGTTTGAGGATATCCAACCAAGTTTGATTTTCCTCACAATGACTAAGTTCAATGTTTTTTAAAAATATCAAATTTCCCTGCTTTGCTGGGGACCTAAGCACGTGCATTGCCTATCTGTCAAGTAATCCAGCACTACCATTATTTTTTTGGTTTGGTAGCTTTTCTCATTTCAGCTAATTTATTTTTATTTTTAAACTATTTCTGACGTACAGTCAAAATTGGTCAGTCAAAAGGAGTTAAGAGTATGGACTCCAGAGTGAGCCTGCTTGAGTTCAAATCAGACTCTATCACTAAGTAGCTGTGTGACCCTGAGCAAGTTACTTAACCTGGGTTTCAGTCTCATTATCTATAAAACAGACATCATAATAGTCACCTAAATTAGGATTTTAAAAGATTGAGTTCATATATGTAAATGCTTAGAATAATCATTGACACATAGTAAATATTGTATCTAAGTGTTAGCAATTGTTATTCTTCCAGTCTATTTTTTTTGAAGCTATTCATTTTTTAACTAATTCCTTTGAGAACTAAATCATTTGTCTCCTGTTTTTACAAAATTCCTCCACACCCAATCTCTTCTCATGCTCAACAGTGCTCAAGAATTCAAATAAAAGAGAGGCCCAGTCAGGATTATTGGAGAGGAATATGTAAGAGTAGGAACTCAGTTTGCTACTAATAATCAGAATTACATATATATCACCCAGGAGGTGACTGGGATGTTTCAATTCATAAAGCTAGTCTCCCATTCAAACCCTTTTTCTATCACACATCTCCTCCTTACTATTCTACCAGTCCTGCTTTACAGGAAGGCCAAACATAGCCCTCCAAATGCAAATAAGGGAAATCAGCAAGTCTTACCACAAGTAGCGGTAAGAGTTTTCCTCTTCCCCCATTTTACAACTACAGTTCAATACAAAGAGCAGAATATCTTCACCTTCCAGGGCGCAAGGAGACTCAATCAAGTTAAAATGGATCAGCCAGCCGAAATCAAGAAAACATAAATAAGCATTGGATAAGGAAAAACTATGGATAAGGTAGGTCAGATTGGACACCATAAATCTAGATAGAAAAATATCAGGCCGAAAAGACACTGGTTTCAGAGTCTAAGGTATCATCTGGAAAGTTCCTAAGACCAGTCATCTAAGACAAATCCTATTATCTCAACAACCAGTAAGATGATTATCTATGGCCATAGTGTCTCCAACCTCTATCCACAGGTTTTTGTTATCTTTGGGGCATACTTGCTCAACATCTGACCAAATTCCTCTCCGCATACCATATGTGGAGACCTCAAGGGCTTTAGAACTACTAGAATGCTTAACTGTGCACACTAAATAGCAGGGGCCTATTCACTCAAAGGACAAATAATCTAGATACTCTAGCCACCCATACCTCTCTCTTTGCCACTGCTAATACCCACCAAGGGATGGTACAGAATATTGGTTACAGAAACTTGGCATCACCATAGGGTATGGCATACCATAACTAAAGTAATAGCCAAAAAAAGTTATCTGAAATCCTGGAAATCCTATGACAAACACTACAATCAAGACTTTGATACATCACTTTCCAATGGTCTTATTTCCATTAGCAGAAATAAAAAATTGTCAATACGTTGGTTTATAACCTTGCAGATTTTTTTCTATGAATGTTTATATATGTATTTACTTTTTAAAAACCAACATATTGAAAACCAACAATTCATTTTTATAATTTGCTTTCTACTTATGTAAACACCTTTCTTTGTCAATAAATACAATTCTACAAAAAAAATATATTAATGGATGTGTAGAATTCTGATATATGGATTTTTTTAACCACTCTTCTATTGCTACATATTTAAATTATATTTTGATAAAGATCATTTGTATGATAACCAAAACTACAATGAACACCTTTGTTGCTAAATATCACTACATACATCCTTACATCTTAAATAAGTTCACTCAACTTAGTATTATATTATATGATAGAAGTGGTACTTAAAATCAGGGAGAAGGAAAATTATTGAGTAAATAATGTTGGCACAACTGACTAGTCAGAGAAAAAATTTATTCAATCCCTATATCATTCTTCATATAAAAATAAATATTAAAAAGATAAACATACAAAATCAATATAAAAAAGTTTCAGTAGAAAACATGATTAAATGTTTTTATCTTAGAATGGGGAAAGCATTTATAACACAACACAAAGTTTTGAAGCTACAGAATAAAAGACTGACCCATATGGCTATGTAAAACTTCCATATGGGAGGGAAACAACTTTTAGATGTTTCTAAAAAATTACAAGTAAGCTTAAAAGACAAATCTAAAACTGGGAAATAATATATTAGCAATATTTGACAAAAAAAAACCCATTAATGTTCTAATTCTCAAACGCATAAAAATGAATATTTAAAGAATAGAAACAACTCAAAGCAGAAAGAGACATACAAATGGTAAATGAAAGTATGAAAGGCTGATTAATCTTACTGATAATTAATTGCCAAATACTAAAAATGTGAAGGTGGCCAGATAGCTCAGTTGGTTAGAGCATGAGCTCTGAACAGCAGGGTTGCTGGTTCAATTCCCACATGGGCCAGTGAGCTGTGCCGTCCACTAGATTGGAGGACACCGACTTGGAGTTGATGGGCCCTGGAGAAACACACTGTTCCCCAATATTTCCCAATAAAATTAAAAAAAAGAAAAGAAACAACTATGTACTGATATAGAAAGTCTTAAGATAACTGTAAACAAAAAATTCTAATCCTATACAGTAGTATTAGAAAAAAGGATACATAAGAAATTGCTAATAGTGATTGCTTCTAGGTAGTGGAACTATTTTCATTGTATAGGATTATGTATTACTATAGTCATAATTTTTAGAATTGTTGGGCAAAAAAAATAAACATTTCCAGAAGTAGAATTGTCAAAGGGAACGTGTTTTTCACATAGTTGTAAATGTAGACTATTTCTTACCATCTCCTACTGTAAAATACTCTTTTGAGTTGTGATATTGATTTCTTTCTTTTCTTTTCTTTTTTTGTTTTAAGTGTGTTTTTCCAGGACCCATCAGCTCCAAGTCAAGTAGTTGTTTCAATCTAGTTGTGGAGGGCGCAACTCCCAGTGGCCCACGTGGGGATCCAACTGGCTACTGTGTTAAGAACACCACAATCTAACCAACTGAGCTAACCAGCCACCCAGATATTGATTTCTTATATAACTGAGTATAGAAAGATAACAAATGTATGCTACTTAATCAGTGTCATACATATTACCTAAGCCAAATTAAGTATTTTAATAGAAAATAAATTTATCAGAAATCAAATATACCCACTCCTCTTACCTGCCATGGATCCAGCCATTAATCTGTGCACATGACCAGAAATTCCCAGCTTTGTAGTAATGAACTAAAAAACCAAAAACATCAAATTAAATGAGATATTTTTAAAACGCTACTCATTTCCGTTTAATAATGAAGATTTATTTCAAAAGTTACAGAACTAGTAAAATCAGTATTCAATAAATCTGAGTGAAATGAGTACAATTATATGAACTGGGCAGTGTTATATCATAAGGAGGTCAGATATTTCCTCTGTAGCCTCTGCTGTAATTTTGTACTTTTACAGAAGCAATCTAGCTTACAATTGCCAAATACACTATACTACACATTGATGACTATAAATATTTAAAGTGTGAATGGGAATAGTAGGAATGTTTCTATAGACAATAAAGTTTTGATATATTGATGGCACCAATTCTGACTGACTAGAATAGAACACTGTCATTTTAAGATACCTTAGGAAATTTAACATACTTAACCCCTTTCTGTGTCAAGATGTTTGAGAGGATAAACTTTCAGTCAGGTAGAGAAAAGAAACTTAATCAATGAGCAAGATGGGAAAAGCTGTTAACTTAGATTATTATTTAAAAACAGACTTTCACAATATGGTTTCACTATTTTATTTATAAGAAAATCCAAAGCCATAATGTTCCTCTCCTACAAGTGAGAAACAAAAAGCACACCAAAGTATTAATCGTTTATGGTTTCATTATTATCTACTTGAAGGATACTTTGTCTCTTCTTCATAACTGTGAACATAAACAACTTACTCAAAAATGACTGAAAATTTTGGGATAACACCACAACCAAGTTATTTTTAAAATTTTAAACTACCACAAGACTTATTCCTTCAAAACCGCATTACTTTATCTATTCAGCCAAAGTAAATTTAAAGGCCAAAGCAAATGCCTTGTCAACTAGATGTGCTATTCAAGACACAAAAGAAGAAATAAAATGAAAGTTCACCATTTTATAATGCTCAAACGCCATAAACTGGATTGCACCATAGGGAAAGATTCGAATCATCATTGCACCATTCCCTTTATACAATCCGAGGTACCCCTCCTTTTGCGGAACAGCACGCAAGGTAGAAAATACTCCTATTTTTGGAAGAAAAATGCTATTAAAACAGAGAAAGCTATCTAAATTCAAATTTTCATCACAAAAAAAATTTTCAACAATCATAGGTAAGGATTATTATGCCATCATTCATAATATTTTGCTTGAGGAATTACATGAACAGTAATTTCTATATAACAGCTAAACCTACTTAAAATATATCACATGTTCAAATTATATAAACATATTGCATGTAAAAATATAAAGCATATTATAGCAAGAACAGCTACAAATTATAGTAAACTACATTTATAATTATCACAAATTATATTAAATTATAGTAATCTAAGAAATATTAACAACAGAACATATTCAAAGTCCAGATATTGCACTGCAGATGATCGACTTTATCTGGAAGGATGAAGGAAGGTGCCCAGACTGACCTAGATACATGTGTGGTTTGTTTACATAAGTATACTGCTAAGGAAACAAAAAAACTACCTATTAAAACTATTTAAATTTGGGGGCAAATTTTCATTATTTGGATACTTTTATTAGGAATACTGATAAACAAAGACGGGAGCTCTGATCTTATGTATTGACATGTGGATTATTCTGTTAATGCTAATCACTAATCCTATTTGCAGTACAGACTTCCCATAAACATGTCACTACATACTTCCATTATTAAACTATTTAAATTCAGATTCCTTTCCAAACAAAAATTTGATCAAATATGAAAGTAAATTACTAGGCTCATTCTGAATTTTAGAATGCAAGTAACCTTTGATCCCCTCTCAGAAATTAAAATTGTAGGTACTTATTAACATCCAAGAAAACATACGTCCTCAAAGCATTTTTAATAAGCAGGTATCTAAATGGATTAACAGTCTCCTAAAGAGAATTCTATTATGTATACATACAGCTATGTGAATAATATGTAAAATTCTCCCAAAATACATGAATAATAAAACTAAGTTCCCCCTCACAAAAAATTCTATTTAAGATGTCCACTTGCTGGAAGAGGGGGCAAAGGTTAAGCCCTGTTTAATTTGACTCAAATGTGTTTAAAATGATTTAAGGGTAATCAAATTGAGAACAATGGCTACCTAGTAGGGACAGAAAGGCCTATGGCAGGGACGTACAGAGGAGGTTTCAATGTGCTGATGTTTATTTCTGAATCTCTGTGTGGGTCCACATGTTTATTATTTTTATTATTTATCATTCTTTGAAACTCTTTGATTATCACAAACATTTTAAGATAAACCATTAGGACAACTGAAACAGATACAGTACTTTCAAAAAAGGAAATCCAGGAAACGAAGGAGGGGGTGCGACATGAGATCACAATGAACAAAAAAACGTAAAATAAGAATGTAAGTAACTCAATGATTGCAAAAATCTAAATGACAAATCCCTCTATTAAAAGCCAAGATACTCAAATTCTGTTAAGAAGTCATATTTAACTATACATATGCTTTTTACAAAAATCTTAGCTAAAACAAAATAAAGAGAAAGACAAACAGATGAAAAATGGATGTTGAATGTTTTCAAATGGCCTTTAAAGATCCACTGAGACAACTGTATTTTTTTTTCCTTCAACCTACAGTCTGTACTATTTTTACTTTGGGAAATGAATTGAAATTTTGTTTTATTTTAATATTCTTTTTCCATTACAATTGACATACAAATATTACTTTCAGGTGTACAACATAATGATTAGATATTTATAGTGATCGCCCTGATATATCTAATACCCATCTGACACCATACATAGTTATTAGAGGTTTTCTTTCTGACATAACACTGGACCAATTTTTGCAAATGTTACAAAAATGTTTGGAAAGACTATGTATTCTCTGTAGGGTGCAAAGTCCCCTATGTATCTGTTATATCAAGTTTATGTGTATTTAAATCCTTCTCCGTATCTTTACTTACTTTATCAAACTGGGGTTAGAAGGAACTAACATCTGGTAAAATATAAGCATGTGCTTATGTATGTATACATTAGCTCTAAAAGGAAGTGGAAGAAACTTGTAAAAATGTTTGATTCCAAAGAGGGGAATAAGTGAGGGAGACATTCGCTTTTGTAATTATTGAATTATGAGCTTGTGAAAATACTATATATTGAAAAAATAAAAATAAATAAATAAAATGTAAAAGCAACAAAGTTAAAAGTAAAGACTTTTAAGAATCGTATTATGATTTATCTACCAAAAATATTACATTTGATTCTATAAAGCTAAATGGAGGTAAAAGATTTATAACATATTACAGGCAAAAATTCTTGTTTTTGTTTTTGTTTTTGTTTTTAGGAAAAAATTCTTTACACTAACATTGTAAGTTGGGGGAAGGAGAAATTCTAATTACCATACTCCTTCCTTTTCATTCGGCCACAATAATTTGATTCAAAATAAAAAGTAGTTTTGTCTGAAATTGATATTACATAATATTGAATGTCAACTGCATTTGATAAGTAAAAAATAAATTAAAAAGCAAACAAAAAAAGCAGTTTTTGATGCCTTTGGAAGTAATGTCACACATTTTTTTAAAAGAAGCTGAAGCGGAGGTTTTATTCAATAGCACATCTTCATCTTTAATTTGACTATGAAAATTCATGTTTAAAAAAGTAAAATTTTAAAAACTATCTTATGCATACATATAAAAAGTGAGGTACCTAGAATAAAATGTCCAAAAACATTTTTCAAATAAAAAGCCAACAATGACTTTTTTGTTTTTGGCTTATATATTTTAAAGATACACGAAACTCCAATACTGCACCAATAGTTCATTGTTGCCCTCCAGGAATTCCATTTCAAATTTTGCATGCCTTGTAGGGTACACTGTAACCCATGGCATGCAGCCCTGTAGAGCGTGAAATCTAATGTGAATATGTCATCTAATGATTACAAATCAGGCAACAAAACAACATACATCAGCATGGGGAGGAGGTTAAAGTAATAAAACAATCCTGTTCAGACATTCATATGTTGAGCTATTGTAAAGCACCCCAAGATATTGGGTAATATAATTCATCTCCTTTTCACCCTCAATTGAGATAACAAAAGAAAATCATTTCCTTCCTTTCCAGTTTTACATAATCTCTCAATAAGTTCAAAGGTCTGATTCTTTCTATACATGAGCAGTACACTGTGAAGATATACAATTCATTGCTGGACACAGAGATGGTAGCAATGTTTTCTTTCAATTTTAAGTATAGACTTAGTACTAAAAATATTGAGAAGAAAATGAGATACAATTAATATATAACATAAATATCCATTCCATTTTTTGAGAAAAATCACATTTAAAAATCCAATTGAAAAAACAATTGATTCTTATTCACTCTGTTAACCATCTTTCTTATACAGTGATGCTACATAGATCATGCAGAGCACACATCATTCATATCTATTGAAGCATGAAACTGTAAAGCAATGGAGTGTGTGCTATGAGTTCATTCCCTCAACCTAATTTTTTTCTTGGTCTCTGTCCACATTAACTTTTTTATTTTAAACCTTTTTCCCTCTAATTGAAAAAGTAACATATGCTCAACACATATTACAAATCAGCTTAGAGGAAATAATTTCCTCTAATCTCACCACTGAAAATTACCACTCATGTTTGTCTAAATACATGTTTACTTCTATAAAATGCTATATGATTCAACCATTTTGTAATATTTTTTTCACTTAACTAATACATTATGAACATGGTTCCTAGTTAATATTCTTTTACAATTTTCTGTGATTGCAAAATAGTCTATAATATGGACTTATTTATTTATGTAAATAATATTTATTATTTAACTTAGCCAATTCCCTATTATTAAATGTTTTGGTGTTTTTCAGTAACATTAATAATACTTTGATTATTCTATATATACATCTTTGAGCATGTTTCTGATTAATACTTCCTCAAAAATACCTTCCTAAAACTATAGTGCAAGGCCAAAGAGTATGTATCTTTTTGATGCATATTACCAAAATGCTCTCCAAAAGGGCTACAAAAAATTCTTACTCCCACCAATGATCTATTATTAATGTCCATGTTAATTAAATGGCTGACTTTTATGTTTGTAAGGAACTAAGGGCTTGATTTTTTTTTTTAACAGTGTAAGTTGACCTATATATACTAATTGCATTGGATTCTGCTTGCACTAATATTTCTAGAATGCATGTTTAACTAAATGTTTAAAAGAATAAACTTTATCTCCATCACTGATTAGATTGTTTTTAAAAATCAGACCTAGCTGTTAATGTGTGTCTGTCAAGGATGTGACACATTAATTCCAATAAACAAATAGTACATACTTCAATGATTTGAAGATTTTGCTTTAGAGGATATCGGTACCCGAAAATGATAATGTATAACCACTAGTTCAAACGAAAATATTAAAATGCATAAGAGATACATCCCTTGCAAAATCTGACCCCAAACTTGAACTCTTTTTTGTGTCCTCTTTCTACTATAATTCAAAACTGGAAACCAAGATAGATAATATTTTCATTCATTTGTAGCTTTAGCATCTATTTACTCACCTAAATGTTTATAGTGATGATTGTGAGCTTGTAACAAAACCTTTACTCGATCCAAAGGAGCAACTGTTGTTTTAGCACAGCATCCGGCAATACCTAAAAAAATTTTAAGAGGTCAGGAAGATATCGCATACCATTTCTTTCCAATGGAAATCATTATTTGTTCAGCCAACACACTCTGTGATGTCTAATTTAGTCTCCACAGGTAGAACTATCCCGTAGAAGGAATATGCAGATGATTGGCCCTTATTCCCTGTAACTTAATCCTTGAACATGTCATACTTGAATGTAAATCTGCCTCCTAATACCCGATGAACACTGGGAATCTTGTTAGATGTGTTTATGGAGACAGACATTTGAAGGTATTTGCTCAACTGCAAGTCTCTGTTTGAAGTAACCTCCTCTTCTGCATAACTTTTGCATTGAAACAATCAACTTTTACCCAAAAATTCAGTCATTCATTCATTCATACATTCAGCAATTAGGTATTTGGTCCCTACCATTTGCCACTGTGCAGACACGTGGATGACAGTAAAGTGCATACATACAGGCCAGGCCTATTAGCTTGGCATACTTCTAAGGCGATAATATATACAGACTTTTTGCTATGTTGTTTGTGTCCCCCTCAAAATTCTTATGTTGAAAACTAATTCCCAATGTGATGGTATTTAGAGGTAGGGATTTTAGGAGGTGATTAGGTCATGAGGGCAGAGACCTCATGGAGGGGATTAGGGCTCTTATAAATGAGGCTCCAGAGAGACCCCTGACCCTTTCCACCTTGTGAAAACACAGCAAGAAGGTGCTATCTGTGAGGAAGCAAGTCCTCATCAGACACTAAATCTGCTGGTACCACGATCTTCAACTTCCCAGGTTCCAGAACTATGAAAAGTAACTGTTCATTGTTTATAAGCCACCCAGATTATGGTATTTTTATTATAGCAGCCCAAATGAGCTAAGGCACTTTTGTAAAGTACCTTACATGTAGAAATGTTCCTTGACTTATGATAGAGTTACATCCCGATAAACCCATCATAAATTGAAAATGTTGTAAGTTGAAAATGTATTTAAATTAAGGGTGAATTTTGATAATAAATGATACCTAAACGATACTGTAATCAATAAATGATACCTTAATGAAGATGATTTTAAAACAAAAAACTATGTAAAGAAAAAATTATGCAAGCTTCTAAAAAATAAACAGCTTAATCAAGATTCCTTTGCAGTTTCTGATACTTGGTGTCTCCAATTCTTTTCCTCTTTTTAATGATTTCATGTAGTAACTAACTGTAAGATACACAGGAAAACATGCACAAATCATAAATATGCCACTTAATGAATTACTGCAAGGTGAATACAACCACGTAAGGACCAAATCAAGAAATGGAACATTACCAGCCTCCCAGAAGTCCTTCTTGTGCTCCAAAATCACTATTTGCCCTTCCTTCTTAGAGACAACCAATCAGCCTTCTGACTTCTAACAACATGGACTTAGTTTTGACTCTTTTTGAACTTTATGCAAATAAAATCACACAGTATGGCTTGTCTTGTGTCTGGTTTCTTCTGTTCAATATTATGCTTGTGAGATTCATCCACATTGTTGCCTGTGACAGGAATTTATTCATTTTCAGTGCTGCATAGTATTTCACTGTATCATATTATATCATATTTTGGTTATATAGTCTAGCATTGATGGGCATTTAAGTTGCTTCTGGTTTGGGGCTACCATGAATATTGCAGTCGTGAACAGAAGTATATATGTTGGTATATACCTAGGAGTGGAACTGCTGGAACATACGGCATACAAACATTCGGCTTCATAGACAACTGCTTAACTAGTTCTCCAAAGTGGTTGTACCAATTGACATTACTATTAGCAGCATAGGAGAGTCCTAGTTGCTATCCTTGCCTACAAGTACCATGACTCTATTTCAATGACTAGTCAACATCACAAAATGTAACATGTCCAAAACTCATCTCCTTTCCCCCACCACCATCATGAAAATTGCTCCAACTACAGCCTTCCCATTTCAGTCAATGAGAGCTTCATCCTTTCAGCTGCTCAGACCAAACAGCCACCCTTCACCCCTCTTCCTTACCCCATCTATTATCTGTGAGAAAATCCTGTTCGTTCTATCTGTACCAGATAATCACAGTTTTTCACCACCTCTCCTGTTACTGACCTGATCCAAGCTACCATCCACCATCTGAATTATTTCAACAACCTCCAAATTGGTCTCCTTGCTTCCCATATTTACCCCCCTACACTGATTCTCACAAAAAGCCAAAGTGATCTTTTTGAAATACGTTATATCACATCACTTCTTTGCTCAACACCTGTAATGGCTCCCTACTTCACTCCAAGTAAAAGTCAGACTCTTTACAATGGTATGCAAGGCCCTTCATTTTCTGCCCCTCTTTACCTCTCCAACCTCCTTTCCTTATCAACCACACTTGGCTGCAGTCACACAGGTCTCACTGCTATTCTTTGAACAGACTAGGCCCTCTCCTACTTTGAAGCCTTTGCTTTAGCTTTTCTCTCTGCCTCAAATGCTTCTCCTTAGACATCAACTTGCTGAACTCCCTCACTTCTTCAAGTTTGATCAAGTGTCATCCTTTCAATGAGATTTATTATGACTACTTTATTTAATATGTGCTAATTAGCCTCTCCATTTCCTTGCTTCATTCTCCTTTTTATTTCTTCCAATTGCATTCATCACCCTCTAACATTATATAACTGACTTTTGCATTTTGTTTGTTGTCTCTCTCCCCACAACTCCCCAACCAATGTAAACTCCGGGATCCTTGTTTTGTTCCCTGATGTACATGGAGCATGTAGCAGGCACATAGCAGGCATTCAAATATTCCTGGTGTAAATGAATGAATGTCCTTTTTATCAGAACAAAATAATTAAGTTCTTTAATACTACCTCAGCATACAGATACTATCTTTCTACAAGTCCTCATATATGGAATTTTTTAAAATTCCCAGCCTTAACAAATAATTAAGTGATGACAACCCAGACAATCAACTGAGAAAGGGTAGAGAGTAAAACACCTCTTTATGGGAAGGCAGAGAGAATGTCTAAGAGAATACTAGCCTTCTGGCCCTACAGTCACACCAGTAGTAGTCACACCAGCTATCTGTCAAGTAGCTGTGGCGGAGTTTACTAGAATTACTGGAACCAGTTTTAGTTGTAGACAGTTTTGAATAATTTCCCAGTCATGTTTAAAAAGTTAAACTCCAATATTTGTTTTCTTTTAAGTAAACAACGCAATCCAATTCTACAATCGGTCACCGATGGTCTTTATAAAGGAAAGTGGTGCCCAGCATGTTTCACTGAAGCTCTGGGGTCTTTGTAAGAGACTCCCCCTTTTCTCTGCCATCCAACCCTGAAGAATGGGTGCCTGGTTCAGCCCTCGCACCTCCCAGACGCCCCACGACCGTTCGAGGCCCTTTCTCTCCAGGATCCTGCTTTCACTAGCCAAGTGATTATGAATTAGAGAAAGGTGACAGTAGGTCAAGATAGACATCATCTGGCTGAGCACTGAAGCAGCCATTGTCCAAGACTGTCATCGCGGCCGCTTGCAACCGACCTGCCCCAGGTCCTGCCCCGCCACCCCGAGCGCGACCGGGTATTCTCCGCCGACACCCACCTCCGGCCAGGAAGGAACGCAGCCAATAGAAGTCTCGGCGGGTAGCGGATCCTCCGGCTCCTGCGGCCTGCGGCATCGCGGGAGGGGGGTCCGCGGCTGCCAGGGCCGCCGCCGCCGCCGCCATCAGGACCAGAGCCGCGTCGGGAGCTTTAGTTGCTAATTTACAAATCACGGGCCGGAGCCGCGGCCATCGCTGGCTGTGACAGGGCACCCACCGCCGCGCGGGCGGGGCGGAGTAACCCGGGGCGGCGCGGCGCGGCGCCGGCTGATGACGTAATCAGGGGCGGGGCCGGGCCAAGGCCCCAGGCCCGAGCCGCTCGGTCTCGTCGTCCCCCAGCCAGCGTCACCCCACGTGCCTACTCCAGGCTTCGCTTTCAGGCCCCTTGTGTTCACAGACAAGAAGCGAAGGTGCCTGCAAAACCCACTAACTCAGAGAGCTCATCCCGGTTCATTATCCTGTTTGGACAGTTGACCTGTAACTGCCCATAGGGTTGTCTTCTGACTTCCCTAAAATGAACCCTTTGCAGAACCAAACTTTGGTTCTTCACTCTTTCCAGGAACCTCTGATATTGCACCATCTCCCACCAACTCAGTCTTGTCTTCTCAGAGCTTCTCATTGAACCTCAATTTCTCCCCACCCTAATCCCCTACACCTAAGCTTTCACTCCACCCCACCACCTCTGCCAAAGAAATATTGCTAAAGCAGATTTCTTCTTTCTTTGGAGCCCTAAGATACTTCTGCCTCGTCAGAACTTTCTGAATGTATGCCTTCTGCTTAGCTCTGTTTCCCACCGACCTCAAGTCTCTGCCCTAAACTCAGAAACTCCCAGTTTCTTCTTCCTGGCCCATTGTATTCCAAGACTTTACTTCTTAACCACCCTAAAGGGGCACTGTTTTCTTACTGTGAGCCCTGCATCCCTTGCAGCCTGGGCAAAATTCATTGCTAGTCTTTTTTTTTTTTTTTTTTTTTTTTTTTAACAGAATCTGCATTTTTTTTTTTTTTTTTTTTTATTGGGGAAGGGGAACAGGACTTTATTGGGGAACAATGGTCAAATTGTTGTCCTTTCAATCTTAGTTGTGGAGGGTTCTGTTCAGCTTCAAGTTGTTGTTCTTTCAGTCTTAGTTGTGGAGGGCGCAGCTCAGCTCCAGGTCCAGTTGCCGTTGCTAGTTGCAGGGGGCACAGCCCACCATCCCTTGTGGGAGTCGAGGAATTGAACTGGCAACCTTGTGGTTGAGAGCCCATGCTCCAACCAACAACTGAGCCATCCGGGAGGCAGCTCAGCTCAAGGTGCTGTGTTCAATCTTAGTTGCAGGGGGCAGAGCCCACCATCCCTTGCGGGACTCGAGGAATTGAACTGGCAACCTTTGTGGTTGAGAGCCCACTGGCCCATGTGGGAATCGAACCGGCAGCCTTCGGAGTTAGGAGCACGGAGCTCTAACCGCCTGAGCCACCAGGCCGGCCCCATTGCTAGTCTTTGTAGCCAAAGTTGTTCTGAATTTTTATCCTCTTTCAAAGATTATTATAATTCTCCACAATTCTTACACAAACCTGTTACTGACACTGGTCTCCTCTTTTTCTTTCTATGGATATGCTTCTGCAAGGTATTTCTAGCCACAGTTCATCACTAATGATGAGTCCAGAGTTCAAGTTTATTTTTCCCCATGTTCCCAATTTTAAATTTCTACCAGAAAATATAGACCCATATATCATTATTTCTATTTTATATGTCTAATGTGAAGAATCGATGGCACCGGAAATGGGGATGGTTGCACACATTATGAATGTAATTAATGCTACTGAATTGTACACTTAAAAATGGTTTAAATGGTAAATTATATATGAAGTATATTTTATCACAATAGACAATACAAAGAAAAAGCTCCCTAGGGTTTTTCATGTTACAACAAAATAGAAATGTCTCTATTTTCATATTATATAACTAGTAAAACAGGCCCAGTTCCTAGTGCTAATACGTATTTTTCTCCTACCCTACAGGCTGTACTGCTACACCTCTTCTCATCCATCTCCATTCCCAACACAATGCACCTTACAGGTTTAATTTATCATTTAATGGCCCACCTCTGTAATTCAATCCAGATCAAGGATGAAAAGTTAATATAGATGATAAGATCCGAGTATTTCTTCTCTATCTACTCAGCTGGTTACTACTAACCTGCCCAACCTACAAATGTTATAGTGTCCCAGGGTTTCACCTGTGGGTCTTTTCTATAATTACGCTTACTCTTGGAGATCTCACCCAACTTCACACTATCTATATAATGCTGACTCCCAGTCTCCAGCCCTTCCTACCCCTACCCTAACTCCACTGGTTCGTATTTCTAAAATCTCCACCTGTATATCTATTATAATTGGTATCTATTTATCCTATCCAGAAATAATGTTCTCATCTTCCTTTGCAAATATGCTACTCCTGCAGCCTTCCCTCATTTATTAACTAGCAACTCCATTCTCAGTCTATAAACCTCGATTAATTTCCTAATTAGTCTCCCTGCCTCCTCATGCTCCCTACTGTCTATTCTCAACATGGCAGCCAAAGCAAACCGTTAAAACCTGAAATAAATTTTGCCATTTTTTTATCCCAAAACCCTCCAATGACTTTACATGTCACTTAGAGAAGTTCTTACAATGCTTTACTGGTTTCCTTTTATATCTCTGATCTCAACTCCTAGGAATCCCTTCAGTCACACTGGCTTCTTTGTTCCTCATAAATACCAGGCAAGCTTCCCTCAGGGCCTTTGCTCATGCTGTTCTTTCTGCTTCTACTGCTTTTCCCCTAGATAGTCCATGTAATTTCCTCCTTTCCCCCCCTCCTTTAGGTATTTATACAAACATCATCTTTTCAGGGAGGCCTTCCCTGGCTGTTACCCCCCATTCCAACCTCATCCCTGCAAAAACTCACTCTCTTGTTTCTGTGCTTTAATTTTAATTTTTTGCACAGCACTTTCAGAATTACACACACACACACACACACACACACACACACACACACTCACATACACATGATTTATATAGAAAATATTTTTATTACCAGTCCCTCCCCACCCCCAGAATGTAAGTTCCATGAAGGTAAGGATTATCTGTTTTGTTCATTGGATATGTCATTTGACACTGAATAGATAATAAATTATGGTGGATCTACTTGAAAATCAATCCTTTTTATCTCTGTCTTTCATTTTTAGGATAGCAGCTACTAGCCAAAGGCTAAAGAAGTAGAGAAAAAACAATCCCCTCTCAAAGAATGTACTATTTCGTGGGATGAATATGAACCTAACAGTAAAAATAAATGTATTACACAAGTAAAAAGTGGGGATTCAGAGGAAAGGCAGATCATATTTGTCAGTGGTCATCAGGGTAAGAGGTAACTGAACTGTCCTTTGACATGGCTAAGCATGGGCCAAGGCACACACACACAGAGAGAGAGAAAGAGAGAGAGAAATTCAACATGTTCAAAGAACAAAGAATAGTCCAGTTTGTCTGTCTTAAGATCCTTAGCCCCTCTTTATGATTCCCCAACACTTGTATGGCAGACCACTGACCAATAATGTTAGAGAAGTAGGGCAAGGTTATATCATGAACAGTTTTAATCTTGGGCTAAAGAGTTTGGATTTAATTCAGTGGATGATAAGAAACTGGTGACAGCTATGTTTTAGAAAAATTAATCTGGGAGAGATGAATAGGATGATTGAGAAGGCAGACGATGGATCTGACCGCAAGGAAGCGGTTTTAAAGCTTTTTGCAATAATCCTGGCAAGAGGGCTGGTGCAAACCTGAAAACACAGTGATTAGAAGAGAAATGGAGGAGACAGCACCTGCTGGGCTTGCTAAGATGTGAAGAGCAAGGCACAGGAAATGTCAACGTTGCTGCAAAGATTTTTACTAGGATGGTTAAGAGTCTTGATGATAGCAGCATTAACAGGATAGGTAAAACAGAAAGAGGAACTGGTTTAAGGTACAGAAAGGGGTTAGGGATGTTGGCACAAACTGTACAGACGATAACATACAAAAGCACGTAAGGACAAAGGTTTGGCAAAGGTTACTTTAAATACAGATAATATATCGGGCGGCTGGATGGCTCAGTTGGTTAGAGTGTGAGCTCTCAACAACAAGGTTGCCAGTTCAATTCCCCTCATGGGATAGTGGGCTGCGCCCCCTGCAACTAAGATTGAAAATAGCGACTGGACTTGGAGCTGAGCTGCGCCCTCCACAACTAGATTGAAGGACAATGACTGATGGGTCCTGGAAAAACACACTATTCCCCAATTAAAAAAAAATTTTATATATAGATAGATAAAACATGAATACCATATAGATTATAAGCTTTCTTTGAAAGCTTCTCCCCTCCCCCACACATACCCCCACATTTCATGAAACATGGAGGAATTGGTGTGCCATTTTAATAAACATTGTCATGGACCTTAACTATCTTCAAGTCTTCTAGACTTCTATTAGGTAGTCTCTTTTTAGACCACAGATTATTAACTTTGATTTACTTATGTTTATCAGAAATAAGCATCATATATCACAAATGCTTTGCTAATTTCAATAACTCTGTAGTCATCTATAATTTATTCCATATATAGCACAGAATAGTTCCTTTATATAGTTGTAATTTTTAAAAGCATACTTAGGTTATATTTTTGACTGTAGGTAATTAGATCTTAATGAATTGCATAAGTAAACATAATTTTTACTATTTTTGAATCTAGAAATAATATTAGATATTCCTAAGTTGTGACATCAAATTTCCATGGCTAGTGTGCAATAGGCAGATGGGACATTTGTGAAGATGAGATAAAGGTTACTCAGGAAAACAAAGATTATAGAAAATTGCTTCCTGTTTCTTATTTATTTTAGCTTTACTAATCTAGTATTTAAAAAATAAAAACTGATATTTTCTCATCAAGTCATTTTTCACAGTCCATCAAATCTGTACATTAAGGATCCTTTTGTAGTTCATAAGTGTGATGATTGGGCGTTCATGCTTTTGCGCAAAATGTGCCTCCCACAAACCTTGTTACGACATTGGCACATTATCCGTCTGACGTGAAAAAAAAAAATCTGTACATTAATTTTCTAACAACAACAACAACAACAAAAATTTTCTAACAACAGAGCGTAGTGAGAAAGAACAGAAACATTGTATGTCTGCTTCTTGACTTGGTAGATAGTGATTATAAGAACTTACTAAATATCTGCTCTTCAGTGTCTTTTAGGGATGTGGAATCCCCTATATTATTTACTTTATTTTATTTTATGTTTTTATTTATTTAATTTAAAAAATTTTTCAATTACAGTTGGCATTCAATATTATATTAGTTTCAGGTTTACAGCACAGTGGTTAGACATTTATATAACTTACAAAGTGATCTCCCTTACACCATACATAGCTGTTACAATATTATTGACTATGTTCCCTATGCTGTACTTTACATCCCCATGACTATTTTGTAATTACCAATTTGTACTTCTTAATCCCTTCTCCTTTTCCACCCAGCACCAAACCCCCTTCCATCTGGCAACCATCAGTTTGTTTGTTTGTTTTACTCTTTAGATTCCATCTATAAGTGAAATCATATGACATTTGTCTTTCTCTGTCTTACTTATTTCACTTAGCATAATACCCTCTAGGTCCATCCATGTTGTCACAAACGGTAAGATTTCATTCTTTTTTATGGCCAAGTAATATTCCATTGGATATATGTACCACATCTTCTTTATCCAATCATCTATCAATGGATATCTAGATTGCTTCCATGTCTTGCCTATTGTAAATAATGCTGCAATGAACATAGGAATGCATGTATCTCTTTGAATTAGTGTTTTGGATTTCTTTGGATAAATACCCAGAAGTGGGATTGCTGGGTCATATGGTAGCCCTATTTTTAGTTTTTGATCTTCAGTTTCTTATCTGTAAAATATGGGTGATCCCTCCCCCCACCCCAGATATGACATGAATGTCAAATAAGATCATTTAGGCATAGTACCTACCACTGTTCTCAGCACATAGTAGGTGTCATTTTCCTCTTACTTCCTTAGTATGTGCACCCCTATATCTGAAGAGCAGATTATTATTTATTCAGTCCATAAACATTTACTATCTACCTACTATGTGCCAAGCATTATGTTAGATGATCAAGATATAAAAATGAATGAAATAAAATTTCTTTTAAAACTTTCATAAGAGAGGAGGCAGCTATAAAAAGGTAAATACAATTTGTCAGTTATCCATCCTAAATTAGGGGTGTGCATGGATTACTGTAAGGTACAAACGGGAAAAACCAGTTCTATGGGAAGGGTGGGGAGTTTAGGAAAAGCTTGGGACTTGAGCTGAGACTTAAAATATGAGTAAGAGTTTTCCAGGCAGTTATGGGAGAAAGAATGTTTCAGAAGAAGAACTGCACCTTAAGAGAGGCATTTGACCAAAACAAGACGGTTAGAGACGGTTTCCCTAAGGAAGTGGTGCTTGAAGCCAGAGGTGAAGGATGAGTAGGGCTTAACTGAGAAAAGGTGGAAGAAAAAGCATTCCAGGAAAAGGAAACAGAGCCTATGGTGGGAGAGCTCAGTGTCTTCAAGGGTATGATCACAGCCTTGAACGCATTACCACACTCGGTTCTTCAAGGCTCGAGAATTCAGATGCCTTCCAGAGATCAGGCAGGTCACCCACATTGACAAATGTGTAAGACAGTAGAAGGAGCTACTAGACTGGAAAGCTGTAGAAGTCCTTGCCTGCCTCAAATGAAACCTGTCTGCAAATGAAATTTACGGGTTTACAAGAGCAGAATTATTTGTTTGTAAGTTCAGAAGAAAGGTGTTGTGGCTAGAGTGGGAAGAACTAGATTTGTGATATAAGATGAAATAGAGAAACAGTCAAGTGTTACGGCCACTGGTAGCCACTGTAGGAGTCTTGTCATTTTCCTAAAAGCAACATGAAGCCAGTGTTAAGCTATGGTTGACATAATCAGGTGTATGTTTTAAAAAGGTCATTCTGTCCATGGCTGGATAATGGAATAGGGACAAAAGTGGACATGAGTAGACTGTGGTAAGATGTGGCACTCAGTCTAGAGTAAAAGCCATGGGAATAGAGGGAAGTGGATGGATTTGAGACACACTGAAGTGAGAAAAATGGATGAGACTGGTGATGGATTCAGTAAGGGGACTGGGGAAAGAGATGTCAAGGATAATCCCTAGGCTCTTGGTTAACGTACCTGGGTGGATTAATTGAGGCAGGGATCTCTGGAAGAGGATCAGTTTGTTGTTTCAGGGTGGGGTGGAAGGACAGGAGAGAGGATGAGTTGCTTGTTTGAAATATATTGAGTCTTGGAGATATCCAAGAGGAGATATTAAAGTACTGAATATATAAGGAGCAGCCTGGGCTGAAGAAGCTGTATAACATTAGTAAGTCAAGGCCAAGGAGAAAGAAAGAATCTAGAACTCTGCCTTGAGAAACTGAAACACTAAATAGCTAGTTAGAGAATGATGAGCTGGCAAAGGAGAGGAGAAGGAATAGCTAGAGATGTGGGGGGAAAACAAAATTTAAAGAAGCCAATGAACACGAGTGTTTTAAGAATAATGTGGTATTGGATGTGTTGCGTTTCAAAGGTCAATGAAGGATCTAAATCGAAATCACCTGGAGCTCAAAAATGGACTTAGGCTAGTGTGGGGACAGAGCCCCAGAAAGTAGTTTACAGGCTCTCAGCCTCACGTGGAGGAGTGCTGGCTCGGGTAGTAGATGGCCGTCAGCTGTGGCTGATTGGCCGTCAGCTGTAGCCAGTTAGCCAATTAGCCGCTAATATAACTGCTGTGGCTACGCTAGGGAGGAAGAGAGGGAGAATGGGGGCTAGCAAGAAGATGGCGGCTGGGCTGGCAAGCGTGGATGGCGGTTTGCGGACAGTGTGGATCCAGCCTCCAGTGAGAGTATAGTGCCGCCAGAGAGAATATAGTGGTATGACTCCCCCATCTATGGCTCCGTGGGTGTTCCTTTTTGGCCTCACCATATCCTGCGTTCTTATGTGGGGAGTGGGAGCAGAGACCCCGCAGGCCGTCCCACACGACAGCTAGAGAGGTAAACTTGGAAGTTGCATGTAATGTTTTTTTTTAACTTTTATTTATTTTCTAAGTGTGCTTTTCCAGGACCCATCAGCTCCAAGTCAAGCAGCTGTTCCAATCCAGTTGTGGAGGGCACAGCTCACATGGCCCATGCTCTGGATCAAAGGGCAACCCCAGTGCCACGAGCCTCATGCTCTAACCAACTGAGCTAATCAGCCGCCCGGGGAAGTTGCATTTAAGTTCCAACTTAAGTCATGTTTATGTAATGAATAGAGTATAATGTGTAAAGATGGTGCTCAATCAAAAATAGTAATTATTATTCATATACTTAAGTAATAATAACCCTAATGGATTTACTTAGCGTTATTTTTCCCCCAGAAGATAGCACTTTGGAGATATTATCCAATTGCGTCTTTCAGTCAATATTTGGCCTGTCGGCAATATTTATTGAGGCTATTGAAGTATGAGGTCCTATAGAAAGAAGATATTAGGTTGGTGCAAAAGTAATTGCAGTTTTTGCATTTTTTTTTTTTTTTTTTTTTTTAACATTTTAGACCTCAATTACTTTTGCACCAACCTAATAGAAAAGAAGTAGAAGATATGAGTCTTACCCTGAAGTTCTCAGGTAGTCAGGGAAATAAAATGTTGACATATGTAATATTGACGAACAGTGTCAAAATTAAATATCAGTGTGTACAAATTAATAAAGTTCAACACTATTCTCCATGAGTACTGAGGAGAGGTTTTCTGTGTTTGGTGGGATTTTTCAAGAACAATTTTCTAGAGGAATTGAGTTGTCAGTGGATTTTAAATAACAGAATTCTAGAGATGGCAAAGGCCTTAGAAATCTTTAAGGCAATGACAAGTGTATATATATATATATATATATATATATATATATATATATATATATATATATATATATTTTTTTTTTTTTTTTTAAGGAGGGCACAGCTCACAGTGGCCCATGTGGGGATCAAACTGGCAACCTTGGTGTTATCAGCACCACACTCTAACCAACTGAGTTAACTGGCCACGCAGCAATGACAAATATTTTTGAAAGTCTTTTTAAATACAAGGGGAGAGGATTTGAAAGGGACCCACAGAGCCCCTATGTGGGCCTATCTTAGGTGCTTCACATCTGCTGTCATGTTTAAAATATTGTGATACTGTGACGTTTACCAAGAAATTAGCCTCATTTGTGCAAACATATAGAATTGCATAATTGCAGTTACAGAGTTTAGATAGGACCTCAGAGAGGCATTAAACAACAATTTCTTGAGTTACTGGGTGTCTGCTATGTGTAAAGTTCTGAGCTAAGCACAGGGAATATAAAAATGAAAAATAAGCCCTTTGAGGGGCATGCAGTTTGGTAACTGGAGTAGAGTGTGTGAGAAATGCTATGACAGAGACATAAGAATGCTGCAGAAGCATTGTCGAGAGAGCTATAAAGCTCCTAATTCTGCCTGTGTAATTATGTGAGGTTTCACAGACAAGAGCTTTGTGAGCTGGGTTTTGAGGGATGAGGATAAGTTCGCCAGGCTGACAAGAATAAGAGTAATAGGAGGAAAGAAAGGACAGAATAAGAGGGAAAAGGACATCCCAGGCAGACGTGTATCTGTCTCAAACTTTCTATGCCCTCTGTTCATAAAGCAGGAGAAAAGATGTTTGTTAAGAGAGACTCACCAGGTAATTTAAATAGCTTTAAATTAATTCTTAGTGGAGAGGAAGGAAATGTCCATAAATAATTCAGTCAGTTGTTTTGAAAGTGCCTACTATGTGGAGGTTACCGTGTATGACCTAAAAAGAAGCATCAGAGTGGAGCAGGTTCCAGCATGTCTCAGGTGAAAAATGAAAGGAAAACAGATCAGGAACACAGCGCATGGCTTTGGAGGTTAGAGATAATGGCTGGAGTTACAGAGCAAAGCCTTCAGGGCTGGACGGTCAGCCTTGGAAGTCTTCTGCTGGACCAGGAGGCCTAAAATGCTTGCAGTGCCAGGAGGGCTCTGAAGAAGGGAGCAGTCAGAGAGAGAAGGTGGTGGAAGCATTTTGATTGGACATATAAGGGGAGAACCACAATGGCTTATAGGTATCACAGGATTCCCAGGAGGAGCCATTTCAAGATGAAGGGGGTGGGGGGGAAGGAGAATGAAGCTATGCTGTGAATATAATCTCAGGACAGGGGTCAGTGGACTCAGGAATAAATAGATACAGGAACAAGAAATAGCAAGATGTAGAATTTGTCAATGAAAGAAATAGATGGGAGAGCAAGGTCAAACAAAGGGGTGACCTGGGCATGATAAACATGAAAGACCTCTAGACAGCAGAGAAGTAGGAGCTAAAGAATAGACTGAAGATGCTAGAAAGAAAAGCTCATTAAGGAAGCAAAAACTACTCAAATAAAGTAGCACAGAGATTAAGGGCTCAAGAACACAAGTTAATGGGCAGGCATATAACAGGGAAGAAACTTCAGGTAAAGAATAAATAGTACTGCTGTGGAAGGGAGGGAAAGGTAAATAAGAAATCCATTGCTTGAGGGTCTCTCTTGATAGCCTGGGCTAGGAGTAGCTTTTGAGGTAAGCAAAATGAAGAATTAGGACAGATACCAAGGCAGGAAAAGGCTAAAAGCTCCCAAAGTAGGGTTTGTTGAGAAGCAATGAAGACCTCAGGCGAAAATAAATCAAAACCAAACAAAAAACCAAACACCAAGACCTTAGGCAGATTTAGCTCTTAAGATTTTGAAGCCAGCCAACGCTCCAAAAGAGTCCTGCTGCTTGCAAGCAATTGAGAAAATGGATGGTGCAGATGT
Source organism: Rhinolophus sinicus (assembly GCF_057876585.1). Taxonomy (NCBI): domain Eukaryota; kingdom Metazoa; phylum Chordata; class Mammalia; order Chiroptera; family Rhinolophidae; genus Rhinolophus; species Rhinolophus sinicus. Next base: position 46,883,100 of record NC_142515.1, read on the forward strand.
AGAGGTCAAGTGGGGGTGCTTCCAAGTTGATTTTGGGAGAGGTGAAGGGGACGATTGAATTAGTAGGTTGGAAAGGTTACCATTGAAATTGCTAGACAAGCCATAAATGGAGAAAATGGCTTCATCTTGTCAGAGGAAGTAGGGAGGGAGTTTGCATTTAAACAGACTCATTTGACCACACCTAGATAGTTCTTGATTTGGGATCTGCTCCTTTGGGAAGCTGACTATAATAATATAAAAGATTTTGTTTCATCATCATAACCAGAATATATCTTCATGCTCCACAGTCACTGTGAAGACATGGTAATTTTTCCACTTCCTTCCAAAACCAATTCTGTCAATCCCAATTTTTTTTCTCCCTCAAAATATCAATTTAATTCCTCTTTCTTCCACCTCCACTGAGGTGTCTTTTGGGTTGTACCTACTATGTGTTATATGTACTCTGTGTATTTAATCTTCAGATTCAATTTAGAAACTTAAGTGAGAAAAAGGCTTTACATCTATGTCCATCAGTAAATTAACCAGTAAATGCTGATTCCTGCTCAGTGCAAATTCTCTGGTAATCCTCTTGCATCTTTTTTACTGAGTTTTTCTTGTTTTCCTGGACTCCTAGCAGAATTGACAGCATTAGATTTTTCCTGTGCTAAAAACTATTACTGCAGCTTTATCTTGCCCAGCTTCCCCTGTTATCTCCCTGGACCATGGAAATTTTGCTATCCCAGGTCATCAAGGGACAAAGAACTCTTTCCTACCTACTAATGTATCATCTATCTGTCTACCTACATGTATCTATCCATCCATCCATCTCTGATCTCCTTATATGAGTTTGAGTCTTCTTCCTTAGATAAGTCTGTCTTCCTTAGTTGTTGCACCATTTATATTGCCAGAATGTATACGGGTTTCTCACCAACACTTAGTATTGTCAAAATTTTAAATGCTTGCCAATGGAGATTATGTTCTTTAGGAGAGAAACTCCTGTGTGTGTGTGTGTGTGTGTGTGTGTGTGTGTGTGTTTGAGGAGAATATATATATTTTTTTCCTAGGGCACTCACTGCCCAGCTTGTTAAGGTAGTTAATAAACAGGGCAGCTAAGATGAAATTAGAGTTATATCCTTAGGAAGTTAGAAAGTACAGTTCAAATACCTATATTATGTGTATTTTCATATCTCTTTTCTACAAAGGTGATTTGAAATAAGAGTGATTCTTGCTTTGTTATTAAGGAAGAATGGGGTAAGGTAGTTATAAGGATAGTGGGAAATTGCTTCAACATTAATTTTTTTGATATTGAAGTCTGGAAAGAATTACACTTTCTTTTTTCTCTTTGGATAGACAACTCAGGTTATTGTTTAGTTTCATGTGACTAGTTAAACCTTTTTCTTTCTATTATAAGTATCAGACAGACCTCTTTTCTGACAGGTTCAGATGGACCTGGTGTTGCTAGGCGCTATATTTAAGAGTCAGATACCAAGGGGGTTTTAAATATTATTGCTAGGCTGACAACTGCCAAATTTGTTTTTCCAAGTCAAACCTCTTTTCCAAACTCAAAATTGTCCTAGAATTGGCCAGTGGGAGCAATCCATTCTTCTTTTTTTTTTTTTTTTTTTTTGATGGGCATTTAGACAGCTTCCAATTTTTTTACTGCTGTGAAGCACAGTGAACTATTTCTGTTGGCAATAGCACTGTCCCACCTTCAGCACCTTTTCCCTCTTTCCTATGCTCAAAATCTCCCCAGCTTCCTCCCTTATCAGATCAATTTAATGATCTGATTGCTATATTTAAAATTGCAACCTTCCCCAGCATTCCCTGTTCTTTCCTACTTTTTCTCCCTCCCTCTGACGACCATCATCTGACACACTATATTTGCTTATTTGCCTTCTTTATTTTCTGCCCCCTCACTCCTACTCCATGATCAAATGCAAGCTCCACAAGTGCAGAGGTTTCACTTTGCTCACTGCTGTTTCTCCAGAGTTTAGAACAGTGCCTAGCACAAAGCTAAGACTCAACTAACATTTATGGAATGAAGAGAATGAGTGTTACCTCGGACAGGTTTCTGCATCTTTTGATTTTCCCATTTCAATACTTTTTAATCATTTCAATTAATTGACAAAAGCCAGGATATGGCTATTTCATGATAGTCTTTTTCCTTTTGTTCGTTATGAAAATCAAGTTTTGACTCAAATTCTCCCAATATTCTTTTCATCTAGGTCCAAGGAGATTGTTTCTGACAAGATATTCACAATTAAGCTTTTGGAAACATTGACTGAGAAGAGTCCATTTTTGCAGATAAGAGTTATTTCAAATGCAACAGTTCTGACTTTTTTCAACCAAGGTATTTATCTGACTGTAGCACTGAAAACACAGTACTTGCAGTCTTTAATTTCTGCTTGCAAACCTCGGATGAATGTGTATTCCTCCTGGGTAGAAGGCAAATTTTATTCAACGCTGTATGCTTGGTTCCTAGCTCAAGAATAAATTTGAATCAGTCAGTGAGAAAGTTTGAAAATTTAGGATGTTTCTCAAAAGACCAATCTGGTTATGCTTATTAAAGCAAATAGCACAAAGAATAATTATGCGTGGACTGGGAGTAGAATGGTGTGGAAGGCAATGATATGATAGAATGACTTTCTCTTCGGTTGAAGTTTGACCTGAGAGGAATAATAGTTCCATGAACAGAATTTTCCACACCAGGGTGACCCCATTAAAAATCTGGATTCCCCTGTCTGTATAATGACTGACTGCTGGAAGAAGCAAGAGCCGTCAAACATTTTAGGAGAAATTCAGATGCCCCAGTCTTAATTGGGACATCTGTACTGGCATAATGCACTGGCAATTCCTCTTAATGCTGAAAACTTACTTCTTCCCGTGCCTTAATTTCTTCATCCATAAAGTAAGACCACCGCCAAGGTACAGGGCCAAATAACTAACAAAAATGTTATGATGACCTTTGCAGACATCAAGCCCTGAGTCTTCTGGCGTCTGTCTTTGGTGTTGAGGGCAGTTTTCCATTGCTCAATCTTGTCATTTCTGACCTGGCACCCCATTAGGTATCTATAAACATTCAATTTAGAGACCCTAAAACATTTCCTTCTGAGAGCCCCTCGGAAAAAAAGATGACAAGTAAACCTTGACACCTCTCTCTGTCTCTGTCTCTCTAGTGCTTTCCTTAGACCTCCAAAAAAAAAAAAAAAAATGTTGGGAGAGAGAAGGAGGGCAAAGGGGAGGGGGAAGGGTCGAGAGGGGAGTCCAGCTCCATTTTGTGGAAATCCAGCTCGCGTTTTGCCTCTTGCTCAGCGGTGCAGGGTCCAGCGAAGGCAAAGCCCCAGCTTCACTCCCTGAGGTCTGTCCTGGGGAGACACTGCTGCTCCGGGGGGCTGACCTGGCGGGGAGTGGCAGCGCAGTCCGCTCCCGCGCCGCTTTGTGCGCGCAGCCGCTGGCCTCTCCGCTCCCGGTCTGCCCCCCGGGACGCCACCCTGCCCTGCCCCAGTCATGCAACTCTACCTGCTCCTCCACTGTGGACCTTTGGAAAGCAGCCGCTCACCCCGGGGGCTCGGGCCCTGACCGTGCCAGGAGCCCGTAGGTGTCTGCCCAGGGCCCTCCCGCTACCCTCGCACCCGCCGGGGCACTGGGCTCTGAAGTTGTGGGGATCAGTGCGAGTTGGAAAGTTTGTCCGAGGGCTGGTGCAACCTTGGAACTGGGGGAACGCGCGCTGCCCTCTGAGCTTGAGCGGGCCAGTGGTAAGTTGGGGCCGAGGGAGAGGGCAGGGACGCTGGGACCCTCGCTTGGAGGCCGGAAAGGGGTGCGAGGGACCGTGCTCTGCTCCTGCTGGATGTGGGCCGGGGCTCGGCGTCCGCGGGTCCTCTCGGGCCGCAGGGATGGGCCCGCTCCCCGCCGCGACCCCCTACCCCAGACCGCTTGGGGCGCTTTTGTTGCGGGTGGGAAACAATGCCCCCGGCCAGAGGACGCAGTCGCCTGCCCCGAGGCCCGGTTGCGGGGCAGGGTGGGGGATGCGGGCTCGGACCCCGGGCTGCGCTGGAAACCGGGCTGGGAGAGCGGAGGGCAAATGTGGCCTGGTGGGATCCCTGAACGTGCAGGCGATTGAGGCGCCTGGTGGGAGAGTCGGAGGTCGGGGTGCCTCTGTGTAAGGAGAGGGAAGAGTTAGGACAAGTTGCGGGCGGTGAGTCCCGGCTGTCCGGTTCTTAAGCGTACCCCCAGATAAGTTTGCTCCCTCCCCCATGCTGATATAGGGGATAGGTTCGTTGGGTAAGCATTCTGGCGCTTGCCTCCCTCTGCGTTTCGGGGAAGGGGCTTCAGGGACGAAACTTCAGAAGTGCAGGTAGTAGGGAGTCCGGCCGGAGCTTGACCTGGAGTTCTATGGATCGCGGAAGAAGGGAATACGGGATCGAATCAGTGTTCTGTCAAAATGGCTTTTTAAAAACTCTTAATGAGTACCACCTGGTCGCCGAACTCACTGGCGTTGCACTCTTCAGTCCCACGCCGGCGTTATCCCTAGCGGGCTCGTGGGTGGGAGGTGTGTAGAGCTGGGTGCCGGGACCAGCGGTGTGGTGAGTGAGGGGCCGGTTCCCGACGGCGGGGGTGGCATGAGTCGCCGCCACTTATCCCGTCAGGTCGGGGAAGGGACAGGGCTAGATCCCTCTCCCCTTTCTCCTCTCCCCTCTTCTTTTCTCCCCCCTCTCCTCTCATGCTCCCTCCCTTGCGTCCCTCACCCACCCTCCCCACCAATTGAGCTCTGGAAGGGTTGTGTTCGCTCCATACTTTCTGCAAAAAGAGGTCAGAAAATTGTCGGCGGGCCCCAGTAACCTTTCCACGTGAATGAGGAACCCAAACTGGGCATTTCTAACCCAGTAAAAATTAATGTATCACCAAGAGAACAGGTATTGCTTGAACTAGGAGTCTTCCGCCCCCAACTCGTCCTCCTCCCAAATTTACCATCCCGCATAGGTCACTCTCATGACTCTCTCCCTCCTCCCGGGTTTCACTCTCCGGCACAAAATGAGCTGCATAGTCCACCATAGTAATGATCAGGTTATGAAGAAGTGTTTAAAAACTGCTTAAAGACCTTGAGCGAGGAAAAGATTAGGTGCACAACCCAGTGTCCGCGGGGTGCGCGGCGCGCTGCACCGGATGGGTTGAGGGGCGGCGCTCTAGGGCAGCAACCTCAGGTCAGCCCTGAACCAAAATGTGCTCATCCTTTACCCCTCCCCCTCCCGACAATATGAAGTAAAGTGAAAATGTTGGCTTCCTTAGGCCTCAAGATGTCAAAAAGAACAGGGAAAGGGCGCGTGTTAACCAGTTGGGGCAAGAGTTATTTGGGGCATATTAGGAATTTATGACTAGTTAAATAAGGAGGGGGGCGCCGTCCAAGCAGATAGGTGAGTAAATGAGATATTTGGAGATTAGTCTGTATTATTTCCTAGAACTAAAGACTAACGGTAATATTTGGGTGTATTTCCTGATTTTATCGGTATTGGCTACACCGGTTAAAAACCAAGTCCCTTCCCTCCTCAATTAAGGGATCTTAATAAAGGTCGGTTGTCAACCTTTAACAGTGTTTAAAGTCATTTTATGATTTCAATTAAACTTCAGAATCAAGATATATGGGAGTTAGCATACAGTGACCTTTTTTCTTTGCAAAGGTTACTAGGTCAGACGTGCAACTCTGGGACCACCACTTACCGTTTTAATGAGCGTTAACTATTGCTCTCTCTCCGCTCTGGTCTACGAGAATTGAGATGGGTCGGAGGTTTGGATCACCACGGTCCCTGCCCTTTGTTCCTTGTCTCTTCCTCTTCCCATCTCCTTTATCTGGTTTGCCTCTCCCCTCCCCCACTCTCCTCTTTGCGTCTTTATCTTTTTTTCCCTGCACACTTAAATTTATCTTTTACTCCCTCCATTTTCCTACTTTTAGTCTTTAGTGTTTTGATCCCAGTTGTCTTTTTAATATTCTAGCTTCATTATACATTTCTTTGCCTTCCTCTGTCTTTTAAGCTTTTTTTTTTTTTTTTAAGACATTTTCTTCCTTCTTACGCTTTTTCCTCTTCTTCCCAATGCGTTTAATTCTTGTTTTTAGAAGGGTCATTCTATCTCCATTTTAACTTCTCCTTTCCCTTTTCTGTGGCCCTTTTTGGCCTTTTTTTTTTTCTTGCTCTGCAGGGCAGCAGGGTTGTTTTACATATGGAAGGAGCCTTTGACTAAATCTGCTAGCATTCTAGTGAGTTTTCCTGAACAGCCTTTCCGTGTGCCGAGGGCTCTCACACTTCCTGTGGTAGCAAACTATCTAGGAACTGCAGGCAACCCTCCCACCTCCTCTTCCTTTAGATGTGGAACTTAGTTGCTGGAGGAAACTAAGCCAGGTGGTGCCTTTTAAAAAGAAATGTTTTAAGTCTTATATTTCTCAGTCAAGTGCGGTATAGTAAATAGCCTTTAAATTCCGAGGAGCTGAATGGAGAGACTATGAAATCAGCATTACTTTTGCAACTAGCTCTGTGTATGCAAATACTTACCACTTTTTTGGCCACTGCTGGTAGTGGGAAGGATTGCAATATAATTTTAAATTGACATGCGGGCTCGATGGTTACATCAGTTCAGCCACTTCCTGCCCAGGGGACTTTTGCTGAAGGGGGAGGGATATAGGTGGGGGAGGACTTTTTTTAACCTGGTGCTGTCAATATTGTCCTTTACAGACAACTGATACAGTTTAGGAAGTCAGCTTTCATTTTCTAGGCAAGGTGATTACTTCAATAATTTTTTTTTTTTTTTTTTTTTTTTGTAAAGGCTCTCCTTAGGGAAAGCCTGATAACTTAGTATGCTCAAATAGTGTTGATGCAAAAATCTGATCCTATTTGTTGACCAGTTTAGTTAGGTAAGTTTAAATTATGTGTGAATAATGAACAGATCTTTATACAGGCCCTGTTTCTCATATTCAGCCTGGGGCCTGTTCTTACCACTTCTCCAGTCCTTAACCTTATATTCTCTACTTTGGGCTAGTATTGTATCTCTTCATGTTTCAAATTATGAGTTGACCTCTTATTTCTGGCCTCTAATGTTTGAATGTCATACACTCCAGTCCCAAGGACATTTTAGGAAAAAAAAATTTATTAATTGTGGATTAGGAGGTCTTGGTGCCCTCTGGTGAAAAGATTTGTTAAATAAATAAAGTTTTGCATCCTACAATTGTTGGGGTATTTTTGTTTCATTTTGTTTTCCAGAAAAACAAGAACTTAGAGGTTATGTCCATTAATTGCATATGGTTCCCCCTCATGGGCCTATTATTTATGTTTAATAACAGGGACATCATTCTCTTATTTTCTGCTTCACTCATGTTATCCTGTAGCCATCTCTGTAAGACTCTTGATTATATTCTAGGGTAGAATAAAACTGATTTTGAGAAATAATTGACATGTCAGTTTTCATCAGAAATGAAAAATGGAAGTGAAATTAGTATTCATTTGTAAATGTAGCTTTTATATGACATAAATACTCTATAATAAATCAACACACCAACAAAAAAATGGAGCATTTAATAATGTTTACAAAATGTTGAGGAAAATAAATTTGAGGAGATCCATAGGGAATAATTCTATATTTAAATATGGGCCTATTTAATAGAATGAACTACGTTATTTTTTTTTCTACAAATTGCAAAAGAAGCTTGCTGCCTCTTCTCCCACAGTTCAGCTCTAGAGATAACTTGGTTTATCACTAAAGAAGGTTACATTTCATCAGTGGAGCCAAGGGTGATAAAATTAGAATTTCGTGGCAGCCTTTATTTTGTTTCTGATTCTCTGTTTCTTTGGCTGGGTGGTACCAAGTGGTTTCTCCGCTGCAGTTGGGTTTTTCAGGGGTCATTGGCCTCTTTCAGGATCTCATAAAAAGGCTGTTACCATTTAAAGAGGCCACATCTTCCCAATCCATGTTGCTCATACCTTTTCCATTGCCTTGGCAGGCTCTTTTTCAGGAGATAAGGCTTGAATGGTAAACATTATCTTAATTACAGGTCTGAATTTCTAAAGCATTTTAATTTAAAAATAGAATATATAAGAGACAGATCGATTTATAAACTACTTTCAAAAGCGGATCCCATGACACCCTCTGGCATATCCAGATTACTTGCCTACATATATGAATTTTAATTTCCAAGGGTGATTGTGATACCTAGATTATATGCTTCTAATAATTTTTAGCAATGTAATTTTATAGACGAGATAATGCATGCTATACTGATATTGTTGAATTTCTAGAGAATGGATTGTTTTTCATTATCTGGAAAAAAAAACATCCTTATAAAAATTGCTGACTTTCTGGAGATTGTAATTGGAATTTCTTTTGTTTTCTAAAAATGGTGGTACAAAATGCAATGGTCTTTGGAAAAAATAGTTTTTCACAGCCAAAGAGCTAGTGCAAACCGTAATTTTTTTTTTTTCCCTAAGAAAAAGGGGAAAGCTTAGCTGCCAAGAACTCAAGTGAAGTAATTCTCTGGCCTGGTGTTTGTATTTAGCACAGATTTATCAAAATGTTATTTTCTGTGGTTAATGTTATCACTAATGTCTATTTTAAAAGTTCTTTTTTTTTTAAAGGAAAAAGGCTTTGACTGAATGTTGTGCTCTGGCATATCTTTTATTATAGTGTATGGCCTACAATGTTGTTAGGCGGGAAGTGAAATGAAAGAACTAGATCTTGCTTTGCAGGATATGGCAGACTGGGTTAAACTGCTTCTATAATAATGATAACTACCATTTAGCCTATTTTCTCTTATTATGACTTTTTGTATTTTGGAGTTATAAACAGCCTTTTAAAAAAAATTCCCATTTATTAAACACCTAATATATGCCACCCCTGTGCTAAGCCTTCATACATATCATCTTATTCTCATGGTAACCCAATGAGGCTGGTACTATTATACTTCCTGTTCTATTACACAGAATAAAATTGAGGTATAGAGAGACCAAGGAATTTGTCAGAATCACATGGCTAGTAATGTTTCTGAGCTGGAAACTGAACCCAATCTGCATATTCCAAAGTCTTTCTTCTAACCCTACCTTCCCTGTTCCCTCCTCTTCCCCCAACCTCATCTCACAAGGATGAAACCAGTGTCACTGGGCCCATTGATACCTCAAAACAATCTCATTTCAGATGCAGAAACCTTGACTCAGTTAAGTGGTTTGCTGAAGGACCTACCTATCACAGGTTCATACTCAATACTTTCTGATGTGACACCCTCTCTAGCCTCTAAATCAACCAGGATTACCTGGATTAGATCAGTACAGAAAAAACGAAAGCAAATTTTGAGAATGATAAAGGGCTGTCAGATTTTTACTTTGCCAAGTAATATTAAAAAAAGAAAAAAGCCTATCCCCCACCTGTTTACAAAAGAAAGGACTTTTATTACATTTTTTTAAAAGAAAGGACATTTCAATGAGACAAAACAGGAAGGCATAATTTCAGAATAAGGGAGAGTTGTTTAAAATGAATCAGTTCAACTTTATGAAAAGTTTTATACTGCCTTATTGTCTTCATTTTGCCACAGACTGTCGATCACTTGGTTGCAGACCAGTTTTAGTAACTATTCTCTTACACCATCCTTTCTTACAAATCCAACAACCTGTCAAACTGTTAGAGAATTATCACCCAGTTTGTTGTCACACTGTTAATGCTGTGATCTTTGGAGAGTCTAGTGATATATTTTGTATGATGAGTTTCATTCTTGTTCATAGCTTGGTCTTACTTTGGGTCAGGGTGGGCAATCTGAGGTGATGAAAAGGCAATTGACCATGGTTCTTGGTCAGCTTTTCATTTTCTTTTCTTGTTTATCTTGCTTGTCTATTAGCTTTGCTGTTCTAATTATCTCATTTTCTTTTTCTTTCCAATTTTTCCTTCCCTGGGCATTTACCATGAGACTTCTGGGACCCTTGGTAGAAGGGATTTTAGAATTAGCAGTCCTTGGATTAAGTTGGGTAAAAGAGCAAAGAGGCACGTCATTTCTGGGTGTGGGCAGTACCTACCACAATGCCTGCCTTATACATAGTAGGTACTCAGCAGATATCTGTTGGACCATCAAGTCTTATTTATAACCTAATCTGTTAATATTAATTCCCAAGATTTTATGATTTTTTGTGTGTGTGCATATGAAAAGCTCAAAATCTGTGGATTGTTAATTGGTGTGTGGTGTTAGTATTATTGAATCTCCAAGGAGTAGAGTTTCTTAGATTATACAATAAACCTCTTTTTCTGGCTTTACCAGCTTTGCTGTCAAACAGATGATACCTCTCTGCCTGTATGGTGATGGGCTGAGGAAAGAGATTAAGAAATAATTCTTTAAGTATCCAAGTTTGTGAGATTGAGTTTTGAGCTTTAAACTCCGTGTAACAATAGTTGTGGTTTCTAATATAAAGAAACTCCCACGTTTACCTTATTTGAAGAACTTCACCAACTTAATCAGTTGTCACAGTGATTAAAGGAACTTTATTGTGAATCCTGGATTTAAAGGATACTTGAGTGTTTTTTAAAAATATATTATGTTTTTCTTTTGCAGTAAAAGTTCTCAGTTCCCTAATTTTAATTAATAATTGCTGGTACATATTCTATTTTGAATGGGAGGTTACATAGGAAAAAGGCTCATTTCCAATGTTTTTTTTTTGTTGTTGTTATTTCAGACCGAAACCTTGTGCAAGTGAGCTGAACCATGGTGCCTCCAGATTCTCCTCAAAAGTGAGACTTTCCAAAGGACCAATGACTCTGTTCCCTGTGCCCTTTCATTTTTTCCTACTCCATAGCTATGTCTCGATCCCGCCATGCGAGGCCTTCCAGATTAGTCCAGAGGGAAGATCTAAACAAAAAGAAAAACAGTCCCTTGAAGAAGACATCCAAGCCAGCAAACAAAAATGTGGCCTCAGTCAAGACAATGAGCCCTGGAAAATTAAAGCAATTAATTCAAGAAAGAGATGTTAAGAAAAAAACAGAACCTAAACCACCTATGCCAGTCAGAAGCCTTCTGACAAGAGCTGGAGCAGCACGAATGAATTTGGAGAGTACTGAGGTTCTTTTTCAGAACCCGGAATCCTTAACTTGCAATGGGTTTACAATGGCTCTCCGAAGCACCTCTCTTAGCAGGAGACTCTCCCAACCCCCAGTGGTCATAGCCAAACCCAAGAAAGTCCCACCTCCTAAGAATTTAGAAAAGCAACACGAGTATAATTATAAGGTACTTACTAACATGGGAGTAAAGCCCTCAGAAAATGATTCTGTCTCAATGCAAGACCCCCTAATCCCTCCTGATATAGAAAATCTAATTGGCATACAAAATGCATCTTTAATTCAAGGTGAGAGCCAAAGGACAACCCAGTCTTGGTCCCAAAGGGTAGAGGATTCCAAAATAAATATTCCCACTCACAGTGGCCCTGCAGCAGACATCCTTTCTGGAACATTGGAAGGGACTCGTGGTGGTGAAGGACTATTCTCTAAAGAGACATTAAATGATATCAGTAATTCCCCTAGAATGTTTGCTCAGGACACTCTGTGTGCTCCTTTGCTCCAAAGAGCAGCCCTCAAGGTTGCCTCTGAAGGAAACACCAGCATTCAGTTAGAAGATTTGGGTTCACGAGTAGAATCACTTAAGCTATCTGATTCTTACCTCGAGCCCATTAACAGTGAACATGATCGCTGCCCCACCTCCAGCTTTAATAAGGTTATACCTGAATTGGACTTTAGGAACTATTTGTCTATTGGTGATTCAATATATCCTACCTCATTAATAAAACTCCTCTTGGCAGGCTCAGAACAGGAAACCCTTGGTGCTAAACCAGATCATCCAGAGGTACTCAAAGCTACTCCAGGTCAACATGAGGTTCCTGACACCACCCCTGTCCTTGGACAGCATTTTAGTGCTGTCCCACATAAATGGATAGTTCCTGGTGCTAACCCAGTTCACGGAGAGGTTCTGGGTGTGACCCCAGGCCCACCAGAGTTTCCTGGTGCTATTTCAGTCCAAGGAGAGGTCTTTGGTGCTATTCTAGATCAACAGGTCCTTGGTATGGGTGGTGGTACTGCCTCAGACCCACCTATCTTTCTTCCTGGTCCTCTAAACCAAATTGCTACCTGTAATGCTCTCCCAGAATGGCCTGATCCCCAGAGCACTGTTTCATATGGGCTTGAGGCCCAGGGCACTATGCAGATTTTACCTTTGGGTTCAGGTCATACTCCTCAACCATCATCAAACTCAGAGATAAGTTCCGTACCTCCAGTAATTGTTATAAGCAATATAGAAAATGAGAAGCAGGTTCATATAAGCTTTCCACCAGATAACACTCAGGGGGTCACGTTAACCCCCGAGAGAGGACCCTGCCATGATTCACAGGGCATTACTGAGCTCTCCCAGGCTGGTCCCAACAGGTCGGAAGGAGGGAGCTCTCAGATCAACACCCCAATGGTGTCTAGGCCAGTGTCACTTGCCAGCAGCTCTTCTCCTGCCTACAAAACTTTGCTGCCTACTTTGGAAAAGAAGAAGCGAAAGCGATGTGGGGTCTGTGAGCCCTGCCAGCAGAAGACCAATTGTGGTGAATGTACTTATTGCAAGAACCGAAAGAACAGCCACCAGATTTGTAAGAAGAGGAAATGTGAGGAATTGAAAAAAAAACCATCTGCCCTGGTGCGTTTGGAGGTAAGTCAGTATCTAAGGGGTTGGGAGACACCTCCTGTGAGACTAGGTGGAGTGATTGGTCCAGAGACAGTTTGCTCCGTGTTACACCATTTTCCTGGGGTGGACAGTGCCACTTTTAGTCATCGATAAGAATGTGTGGGCCTCCCTGCAGTATGTCTTGTGTAGGATACATGATCTTATTTTTTGAATTTGTCTCAGAAAACTAGAACATACCATTTTTCCGTCATATGATTTGACAGAGACATAGTGACATTGTATGAAATGTGGTTTTGCAAATATTTCCACCCTGCTTCATTTCCACTATCCTAGGTGTGTGTCTTTCATGGAAGTTACAGATCTAAAAATTAAGAGGGGAACAAATTCATTAACCACCTTTTCATCCTGAGAAACCAGAAGAATTAAACTTCTTTTGAAACAACAAACTCTGCATTCTTCATCTTGAAACTTGGCCTTGGAAGTGTAACAATAATTCAGCTTTCCTCGCAATTTTGGGCAGGTGATTTCTCTGTACTCTCCAGATCTCACAGGGTTTGGGATTAAGTGGTAATTAGAAATTGAGGCGCCAGGCGCACCTGTAATCCCAGCTACTCGGCAGGCTGAGGCACGAGGAGCGCACCGAAGCCAGGAGTTAGTGCCCACACTAACTTCACCATCAATATGGTGACTTCTCAGGAGCGCGGGACTCCCAGGTTGCAAAAGGAGGGATGAATTGGCCCAGGGCAGAAACGACCAGGTCAAAACTCTGGTGTGATCAGTAGTAGGATTGTGCCTGTGAAGAGCCACTGTACTCGGGCCTGGGCAACATCAATAGAAAGACTCCGTCTCCTTTGTCCCTCCCTGATGTAGGGAATCCTGTGTCTCCTAATACTCCCCATATCTCCTAAACAAATAATAAAAGTTGAAAAAGAAGGAAGTTGAGAATGGTTTGTAATCTCCAAAGTGATATATAAACAGTAGTTCTCATTATTACAGTTTATGAACCTAAGGTAGTAAAAGTATTGATTGACTTAGACTTTATTTGAAGGATTTTATGGAACTTGGTTAATACTCAAACGTGCCTTTCAGACCTTTAAAAAAAATCTGTCAACTTTGGTGTTTTATGATTTTTAGCTCAGTCACTTGAAGTTAATATTTATTTTGTCTCTATTATGAATACAGGTATGGTAGAATAGATGAAAAGTATTGTCAACTTAAAGTCAGTCAACCTTTGCTATTTCATTCTTGACTTAAATCATCTGTGCAAAAATGCTGATTTCCTATTTGACCTAGCCGTTGAAAGCAAAAGATCAGTCATTTAACCAAACGTATTGATGGGAATTTAAGGTGTGTTCTAAAATATTTCATTTCAAACCTTACTGCAATGAATCATCTTTTACTCCTCACTTCGCAATATTAATTGATCACAATGTTGCCAGTCACTTAATGGTTTACAAACATACTTCTAAAACACTTAGTAGCAATGTCTTTAGGAGACAGACCTCCCTGGTAAGCTCGGGTTTTGTAATGTTGCCAAGTGACATCTTGCTAAAGATACTCTGTCTCTAATAGGTATAAACAAATTTGTTCTCTTTTTTCTAACCTCCTCCTCCTCTTGCATTACATGCTTGGTACAATGGCTTATCTGTAATCTACATGGTCACCCAAAATGGAAAATTCAGTCATCTTTGGTACCTTCCTCTCCATCTTCTAGATTATCTTGTTCTACAAGATCTGAGCAGCTCTACCTCTTCATTTTCTTGGCCACTGCTATAGTTGAGGCCTGTCTCTCTCTCTCTCTCTCTCTCTCTCTCTCTCTCTCTCTCAAGATTTTATTGGGGAAGGGGAACAGGACTTTATTGGGGAACAGTGTATTTCCAGGACTTTTTATTGGGGAACAGTCGTGTGTTTTTTCCCCAGGACTCATCAGCTCTATCCAAGTCAAGTTGTCCTTTCAATCTTAGTTGTGGAGAGCGCAGCTCAGCTCCAGGTCCAGTTGCTGTTGTTAGTTGCAGGGGGCGCAGCAGAAATCAAACTGGCAATCTTGTGGTTGAGAGGACATGCTCCAACCAGTGGAGCCACCCGTCTGCCCAAGGCCTTTCTCTTTTTTTTTTTTTTTTTAAGATTTTTTATTGGGGAAGGGGAACAGGACTTTATTGGGAACAGTGTGTACTTCCAGGACTTTTTTTTTTTCTCCCCAAGTCAAGTTGTTGTCCTTCCAGTCTTAGTTGTGGAGGGCGTAGCCCAGCTCCAGGTCCAGTTGCTGTTGCTAGTTGTACAGGACTCAAGGAGTTGAACCGGCAGCCCACCGGCCCACGTGGGAATCGAACCGGCAGCCTTCGGAGTTAGGAGCACGGAGCTCCAACCGCCTGAGCCACCGGGCCAGCCCAAGGCCTTTATCTCTTATTGGGACTATTTCGTATTCTCTTTATTATCAGCAGGCATTGATTGCACTTATACTTTGGGCTGGGCTGTACACTAAGGAGATAGAGTTGTGAGCAGACCAGCTAGCAGCAAAGTCAGGATGGTGAACAAGCTCTCCTTAGTGCAGTTCAAGTTTTCTTTTCTGAAGCGCTGATTCTCCTTCTTAAATACATTCAGTGCTTTCTGTATATGTGCTATATTTCATTAAAAAACAAAAGAAAATAGAGCAAAATTTTCATTGTCTTCCAATTTTAGCTGAAGCCTCGATTCATTAGCAGGAAACACAAGACTTTCAAAATCTTGGCCCAACTGACCTCACCTGTCTTATTTGCTGTCACTTCTCACATTGTACTTCAAGTTTCAGCAGTACCTGGCTACTTATGTTTTCCCAAGCTCCCCATGCATCTTCCCACCTCAGTGTCAATGCTCTGGTAATTCTTCCTTTCCCTATCTGACAAGACTCCACCAATTCACTCACCCCTCTCTGTGCCACAACCATACATATATGGTTTCATACCAGGGCACTTGGTTTCATACCAGGGCACTTGGTTTTGCTAGTGCCTGTCTAGGCTGGTACAGTGAGAAGTACTCAATATAATACTTGTTAAATGAAAAGAAAATATCTTTGTAACTCAAATAATAAAGTTTATAAAGTTAGATGTTGGTGTGTGGTTTATATATGTAAGCTTGCTCTGGCAAGCAAATGTAGCCATTGTTGTCAAGTTCTGTCAATGTGGGGAAAATACTATTTGTTAATGGATGAGTGTGCTTGCCTGTTGCTCATAATCTCCCAAGCACCACATACTTTAATAATAATAAAAAGCAAACAAATAAACCTTTCATTTTGACTTAGTTCAGATTTATAGAAAAGTTACAAGAGTAGTATAGAGAATTTGGTATACCTTTCAGGTAAATGATAACATTTTAACATACTAATTTATCTCTATATCTCCCCTTCTCCGTCTCAGCTCTGTATTTGCTTCTGAACCAATTGAGAGTAAGCCACAGATATATTCCTTTATCCCTACGTATTAGTGTATTTCCTAAAAACAAGGATAGTCTTTTTTTTTTTTTTTTTTTTTAAGATTTTACTGGGGAAGAGGAACAGGACTTTATTGGGAAACAGTGTGTACTTCCAGGCCTTTTTTCCAAGTCAAGTTGTTGTCCTTTCAATCTTAGTTGTGGAGGGTGCCGTTCAGCTTCAAGTTGTCCTTTCAGTCTTAGTTGTGGAGGGCGCAGCTCAGCTCCAGGTCCAGTTGCCGTTTTCTAGTTGCAGGGGGCACAGCCCACCATCCCTTGCAGGAGTTGAACCGGCAACCTTGTGGTTGAGAGCCCACTGGCCCATGTGGGAATCGAACTGGCAGCCTTCAGAGTTAGGAGCATGGAGCTCTAACCGCCTGAGCCACCGGGCCAGCCCACAAGGATAATTTCTTATCAAAATTAGGAAATTAACATTGAACCATTATTATTATCTAACCCACAAACTATTCATATTTCACCAATAAGAAAATGTCTTGAGCTTTCTCCTCAGGCAAACACTATCTTTCTGTCACTATAGATAAGTTTGCATTTTCTGGTTTGGTATAAGTGGAAACACACATTGTACTTTTTTTTTTCTTTTGGTCTAGAACAGTTCCTCTCTCTCTCTCCCTTTTTTTTTTAATTTATTGGGGTGACAATTGTTAGTAAAATTACATAAATTTCAGGTGTATAATTCTGTATTACATCATCTATCTCTTTTTTTTTTTAATCTTTTATGACATTTGCTACTTTTGCTAAGAGCAGATCACTTATTTTGCCCCTCAAACATTCATTGCCTAGTTTTAGCATTCATTGGTGATTTTTGCCTGATGGTTGCCAAATGGTGATTCTCTCTATTTCCATCATTTCTTCTAAATATATTAGCCTTAAACTTTATTTTTTAAAATATTTTTATTAAAATATACCCAACATACAATATTATATTAGGTACAGGTGTACATCATAGTTATTCATCAGTACCCACCTGGCATTATACATAGTTATTACTGTATTATTGAGGGTATTCTCTATGCTAAAGAAGTGATCACCATAAGTCCAGCAACTATTTGACACTGTACCACGCTGTCACAATATTATTCACTATATTCCCTATACTGTATATTATATCCCCAAGACTTGCTTTTTTTTTTTTTTTTTTTTTTTTTTTTTTTTTTTATTGGGTAAGGGGAACAGGACTTTATTGGGGAACAATGGTCAAATTGTTGTCCTTTCAATCTTAGTTGTGGAGGGTTCTGTTCAGCTTCAAGTTGTTGTTCTTTCAGTCTTTTTTTTTTGTGGAGGGCGCAGCTCAGCTCCAGGTCCAGTTGCCGTTGCTAGTTGCAGGGGGCACAGCCCACCATCCCTTGCGGGAGTCGAACCGGCAACCTTGTGGTTGAGAGGACGCACTCCAACCAACTGAGCCATCCGGGAGCTCAGCGGCAGCTCAGCTCAAGGTGCCGTGTTCAATTTTAGTTGCAGGGGGCGCTGCCCACCATCCCTTGCGGGACTCGAGGAATTGAACTGGCAACCTTGTGGTTGAGAGCCCATGCTCCAACCAACAACTGAGCCATCCGGGAGGCAGCTCAGCTCAAGGTGCCGTGTTCAATCTTAGTTGCAGGGGGCAGAGCCCACCATCCCTTGCGGGACTCGAGGAATTGAACTGGCAACCTTGTGGTTGAGAGCCCACTGGCCCATGCGGGAATCGAACCGGCAGCCTTCGGAGTTAGGAGCATGGAGCTCTAACCGCCTGAGCCACCGGGCCGGCCCCAAGACTTGCTTTTTGTTTGTTTGTTTTAAAAAGATTTTATTGGGGAAGGGGAACAGGACTTTATTGGGGAACAGCATGTATTTCCAGGACTTTTTTCTATTTTTTTTTTTTTTTTTTTTTTGAGGGGGAAACACTGGTGTGTTTTTCCCATGACTCATCAGCTCCATCCAAGTCAAGTTGTTATCCTTTCAGTTTTAGTTGTGGAGGGTGCAGCTCAGCTCCAGGTCCAGTCGCAGTTGTTAGTTGCAGGGGGCACAGCCCACCATCCCTTGCGGGACTCAAACCAGCAGACCTGTGGTTGGGAGCCTGTGCTCCAACCAACTGAGCCAACCAGGAGCTCAGCGGCAGCTCATTGACTTCATTCTATTTGCAGAGGGCGCAGCTCACTGGCCCATGTGGGGATCGAACTGGCAGGCCTGTTGCCCAGAGCTTGCACTCTAACCAGCTGAGCCACCTGACCACCCCAACTTATTTGTTTTATACGTGGAAATTTGGACTTCTTATTCCCCTTTATCACCCCTCTTTTTAATTTTTCAATTACAGTTGACATTCAATATTATTTTATATTAATTTTAGGTGTAGAGTACAGTGGTTAGACATTTATATAATTTATGAAGTGATCCCCCTGACTAGTACCCGCCTGGCACCACTATACATAGTTATTGCCATATTATTGACTACATTTGCTATGCTTTACTTTATATCCCCATGACTATTTTTTTCCCCATGACTATTTTATAATTACGAATTTGTATTTCTTAATCCCTTCATCTTTTTCACCCTGCCCCCAATGCCCTCCGATTTATCACCCTGATAGATCTAGTACCCATCTGACACCATCCATAGTTATTACAATATTATTGACTATATTCCGTATACTATACCCTACATCCCCATAACTACTGTGTAACAACCAATTTGTACTTCTTAATCCCTTCCCCTTTTTCACTCACCTCCAATCCCTCTCCCATCTGGCAACCATCAAAATGTTCTTCATGAGTTTGTTTCTGTTTCATTTGTTTATTTTGTTCTTTAAATTCCACTTACAAGTGAAATCATATGACATTTGTCTTTCACTGACTGATTTACTACATAAGCACAATACCTCTATGTCTATCCATGTAGTTGCAGATGGCAAGATTTCATTTTTTGTGGCTGAGTAATTTTCCATTATATATAGGTGGCACCTCATTATCCACTCATCCATTCAGGGACACCAGGTTCCCTTCATATCTTGGCTATTGTAAACAATGCTGCAATGAACTTATGGATGCACAGGTCCCTTCAAAGTAGCATTTTGGTTTTTTTCAGCTAAATACCAAGTAGTGGGATTACTAGATTCTTTATCTCTTGTTATAGTCTTTGTTTTAAAGTCTATTTTGTCTGGTATAAGTATTCCCTTGCGGGAGTCGAACCAGCAACGTTGTGGTTGAGAGTATGTGCTCCAATCAACTGAGCCATCTGGGAGCTCAGCGGCAGCTCAGCTCAAGGTGCTGTGTTCAATTTTAGTTGCAGGGGGCGGAGCCCATCATCCCTTGCGGGAGTCGAGGAATCGAACTGGCAACCTTGTGGTTGAGAGCCCACTAGCCCGTATGGTAATCGAACCGGCAGCCTTTGGAGTTAGGAGCATGGAGCTCTAACCGCCTGAGCCACCAGGCCGGCCCCCAGCCCCCTGTCTTTTGATTGGAGCATTTAATCCACTTACATTAAATGTAATTATTGATAGGCATGTAGTTATTGCCATTTTATTACTCATATTATTTATTTATTTTTTATTTTTTTCATCTTAAAGAAGTCTAAGATTCCTTGTAGTACTGGTTTGGTGGTGATGAATTCCTTTAGCTTTTTCTTGTCTGGGAAGCCTTTATCTGTTTCGATTCTAAATGATAGCTTAGTTAGGTAGAGTAATCTTAGTTGCAGGTCCTTGCTTTTCATCAGTTTGAATATTTCCTGTCAGTCCCTTCTGGCCTTCAGAGTTTCTTTTGAGAAATCAGCTGATAGTCTTATGGGAACTCACTTGTAGGTAACTAACTGCTTTCCTTTTGCTGCTTTTAAGATTCTCTCTTTGTCTTTAACCTTTGGCATTTTAATTATGATGTGTCTTGGTGTGGGCTTCTTTGGGTTTATCTTGTTTGGGACTTTCTGTGCTTTTTGGGCTTGTATATCTATTTCCATCACTAGGTTAGGGAAGTCTTTCATCATTTCTTCAAATAGGTTTTCAATTCCTTGTGCTTTCTCTCCTTCTGATACCCCTATAATGGGAATGTTGGTACACTTGATGTCCCAGGGCCTGCTTAAACTCTCCTCATTTTTTTGGATTCTTTTTTCTTTTTACTGTTCTTGGGTGTTTTGTGCTACCTTATCTTCTAAATTGATGACTTGATCCTCTGCTGTATCTAATCTACTTTTGATTTCCTGGAATATATTTTTCATTTCTGTTGTTAAATTTTTTATTTCTGACTGGTTCTTTTTTATGTTTTCTATCTCCATTTTCATATTTCCTATCTCTTTGTTGAAGTTCTCCTTGAGATCATTGAGCATTCTTATAACCAGTGTTTGGAACTCTGTGTCTGGTAGATTGCTTGCCTCCATTTTTTTGGAAATTATTATTATTAAAGTTCTTTTTCTGGAGCTTTGTTCTGTTCTTTTATTTGGGACATGTTTCTTTGTCTCCCCATTTTGGCTACTTCCCTGTCTTTGTTTTATGTATTAGGTAGTGCTGCTATGTCTTAGCAGAGTGGCCACATGTAGGTGTGCTATGGGGGTCAGTGGTGCAGTTTCCTGGTCACCTGAGCCATGCAGCCCAGGCATATCCCTTGTGTGGGTTGTGTGTGTCCTACTTTTGTAGTTGAGCCTTGGTTGCTGTTTGCACATCAATAGTAGGGATTGACCCTGGGGCTCATTGGTTGTGAGGACTGTTCCTGAATGCAGTGGAAGAGTTGTGGTCCAGGAGTTGACCCTACAGAGCAGGATCTGCCTCAGCAGAGTTCTCATACCTGCCTAATCTGCCCCTTGTCCTTGGAGGCAGCTGGGTGATGCTCCAGCTTATTTCAAAGATGGGTACGACAGCCTCAGGACCACCTGGGAGGGCAAACAGTGCAATTTAAGTTCAGCCCCAGTTGGTGCTCCACTCAGGGCCAGCTCACAGGAGCCACAAAGCAATCGTCAGATGGCCTTTGCTTGTGCCTTGCTTTGAAGTGATTCAAGAGATCAAATCCTGAACCAAGGCTTGCTGCCACTAATGCTAGGCTTAGGGATGCTCATCCGGAGGTATTGAAGACGCTCAAGCCAGATGCTGCTTGTCTGGGTTCCTTTGACCTTTGAGAGACCCAACAGAAGTCTGCAGCATGAACCAAGGCAGGTAGTTTGTATGAAAAAGCCACTGGAATCAGCTTGGGTGTGCCTGAATGTTGGGTGGGGCCACATCTCAGAATCACCAGGGCATGGTGAACCATTGGTGTCAGCCAGCTTGATGAAGACTCAGATATGGCGGCCGCCTGCATCAGCACACAGGGAAGGAGGAGGGCTCAACAAAGAAACAATGGCTTCTTCCCACTTCTCTGTCTAGGAGAAAGCTGCCCCTCCAGCCCTTTTTCTGAAGCCAGAAAACTCAGTTCACTCCCACCATGCCCCACTTCCCCTATGTCCCTATAACCTCTTCAGCTGCTGACCCAGCACTGGAACTCAGAGCCAGTGATTCTGGGGGTAAGTTGGTGCTCTGTCCCTTGAAGGAAAGTGCCTGGGAGTGCAGCTGTCCTCTGTCTCACACAACAACATTCTCCACTTGTTTTCACAATCAGGAATTATGGGGACTTCTCTCCCTGGCACTGGAACCCTGGGCTGGGGAGCCTGACGTGGTGCTGGGACCCCTTGCTCCTTCCTGGGATACCTCCGCGGCCAATTTTCAATAGTCACACGTGGATGTGGCACCAGCCTGTTCTGCATTTCTGCCCCTCCTACCATGCTCAAGGTTGTTTCTTCTGTATGTCTTTAATTATAGAGCTTTGGTTCAGCTAGATTTCAGGAGATTCTCAGTGATTTTTTTTTGTAGTTGAGTTTTAAATTTTTTTTTGTTTTTAGTTGAGTTTTAATTTTTTATGTGGTTCTGAGACTGGCATTTACCTCCTCCATGTTGACTGGAACTCAGCCTTAAACTTCAAGGAAGAGCTTTTTGTTTTTACTTACCTATTTTATTTATTTCAGTGTGAACTTGTAGGTTTTTATTATATTTAATAGGTTATAATCTTTTATTATCTTTGTTTATTTTGATGCTCAAATTGTCCCAAATTTGGCCAGGGAGCTCTTTCAGCTATTCTTTGAGTAAATCTTTATTTTTTGGTATAAGTGTTCTAGGCTTTTCTACTTTCTGTTCTGCCCCAGATTTGAAGTCAGCTTTTTATGCAAGAAAACTTGGTTCCTTTTAGTGGAGAATGATACTTAGAAACCAGGATCTTGATAGATGTGATCATGGTTACTGCGTCAGTGCTGTGTTCCAAAGTTATTTAAATTAGTTCTTTTCCTTTTTCTGATCTCTCTGACTCAGTCTCTGTCATTCTCAGGTACACCCATCCTCACGCTTCAATGTGGTTATGTTCTTCATTTCAAATATAGTTTTGATTACTTTATTTCTATTTATTTTCTATTTCAGAGTTCCTCTATACTTGATGATATTCATATTTTCTCTCTCTCTTACTTTCCCCTGCCCCAAAAGATTGCCTTTATCACTGACTAAGCTGATTCTGGAGAATGTATTTTGTTGTCCTTTTACTGAACTCTGACAGTAAATAGACCTACCCATACAACATTGCATGGAGAGGCAGAGGAGAACACAGGCCATCTGAGAGAAGAGCATTCCGAGAGAAAAAGGAGCAGTTGTTTTATACATTTTTTTTTTATTAATGTTATGTTTATGAGATTCATCCATAATGTTGCTTATAGTTACAGATATTTCTTGTCATTGCATTATAGTATTCCATTATACATATAGATCACAATACATTTATTTATCCTGTTAATGAATAGTAGTGCTACTATTAACATGATCATAGATGTCTTTGGTGAATATTGTGTGCATTCTGTTGAGTATATTCCCAGGAGTGGAATTGCTGGGTCATGGAATATGCATATGTTTAGCTTCCATAGGTATTAGGTTGTTGCAAAAGTAATTGCAGTTTAAAAGGTTAAAAATAATTACAAAAACCACAATTACTTTTGCACCAACCTAATATTACCAAACAGCTGTGGTTGTTCTTTAAGACTGTGATCAGAGGTGTTTGAGAGTTCCTCTTCCTCCACATCCTTGCCAACTCTTGTTATTTTCTGTTGTGTTTTATTTTGATAATTTTGTTGGGTGTGTAGTAACATCACTGCATTGCATTTCCTTGATTTCTAATGAAATTAAGCTATTTTTCGTATATGTTTGTTATCCATTGTGGTATCATGTTTGAAGTGCGTAGGTCTTTTGTCCATTTTTAAATTGGTTCTTCTGCCTTTTCATTTTTGATTTATGAGTTCATTATGTTTTTCATTGTTTTTTAGAATTGTTGTAACAACAATCTTACCAAATAGTGCTTATTTATTTATTTATTTATTTATTTATTTTAAGGAGGGCGCTGCTTACACTGGCCCATGTGGGGATTGAACTGGCAACCTTGGTGTTCTTAGCACCACCCTCTAACCAACTGAGCTAACTGGCCATCCCAAAGTTCATTATGTTTTATTGATATAAATCTTTTGTTGAATATATCATTATAGATATTTTTACCTATTCTGTGACTTAACTTTTCACTCAATTATGCTTTTTTGATGAACAGAAATTCTTTAATGTAGTCCAATTTACTGGTCCTCTCCTTTATGATCTCTTTTTATGTCCTGTTTAAGAAAAGTTGGACTGTTTTTTGCCAATTCCAAGGTCATGAAAATGTTCTCTTTCTTCTTAAAAAATTACTTTTTAAAAGCTTTCACATTTAGATATACAATATATCTGGAATTTACATTTTTTTTTTTTAAAAGATTTTATTGGGGAAGGGGAACAGGATTTTTTTTATTGGGGAACAGTGTGCACTTCCAGGACTTTTCTCCAGGTCAACTTGTTGTTCTTTCAGTCTTAGTTGTGGAGGGCGCAGCTCAGCTCCAGGTCCAGTTGCCATTTCTAGTTGCAGGGGGCACAACCCACCATCCCTTGCGGGAGTCGAACCGGCAACCTTGTGGTTGAGAGCCCACTGGCCCATGTGGGAATCCAACCGGCAGCCTTCGGAGTTAGGAGCATGGAGCTCTAACCGCCTGAGCCACCGGGCCGGCCCCGAATTTACTTTTATTTATGGTGTGAAATAGGAGTCAAGATTCATTCTTTTTCATGTGCACCATTACTACAATCACCATTCTTTCCTCAGTACTATAATGTCAACTTTATCATAAATCAGGTGATTGATTAATTCTGGCTCTGTTACCAGATTGTGCTTCATTGGCCTTTTTGTCTGTCCTTGTGTCTAAACTGTCTACTCGGCTTTATAACTGGTCTTGCTAACTGGTAGTTAGCAAGTTCTTCTTTGTTCTTCAATATTGATTTGGATTATTATTATTATTATCAGTATTATTATTATTACTGTTATTGTTCTTTGCATTTTCATTAAAAATTTTGAAACAGCTTATAAATTTCCACCAAAACACTGCTCAGATTTTTATTGTGATTATATTGAATCTAAACGTAATTTGGAGAGACTGACTTTTTAAAATAGATTTTATTGGGGAGTATTGGGGAACAGTATGTTTCTCCAGGGCCTATCAGCTCCAAGTTGTTGTCTTTCAATCTTCTTGTTGAGGGCTCAGCTCAGCTCCAAGTCCAGTTGCCAGTTTTCAATCTTTAGTTGCAGGGGACACAGTCCACCATCCCATGCAGGAATCGAACTGGCAACCCTGTTGCTAAGAGCTTGCGCTCTAACCAACTGAGCCATCCAGCCACCCTTCTGGAAGCTGAGTGGCAGCTCATTGTCTTCAATCTATTTGTGGAGGGTGCAGCTCACTGGCCCATGTGTGAATTGATCGGGCCACCCTGTTGTTCAGAGCTCACGCTCTAACCAACTGAGCCATCGGGCTGCCCCGAGACTGACATTTTTATAATATTTAATCTACAAGTTCATGACCATGGTGTGTGTGTGTGTGTGTATGTGTGTGTGTGTGTGTGTGTGTGTGCAATTTTTAAAAATTAATTGATTACTTATTTTAAATTGAAGTATAGTTGATATACAAATTATGGTATATTTTTATTTATGTAACATTTCTTTCAATGATGTGTTGCAGTTTTCAATATGGAATCATTTCATTAATTTTATTCTTATGTATTTGATTTTTTTCTCTTTTGATAGATGTCAAATTTTTTTTGTTGTTATGTATTTGATGCTATTATCAGTCATTAAGGCCATTTACTTTGATACCTAAAAATATTGGTATTTGATCCTCACATTAGAATTATTTTACTTACTGAGAGTTGGAGTGAGAAAAAGAAAATAAATTTGTAGTTCTAAAAATGTTAATGTTTCGTAGTTTTTTGTTAGTGCTTATCTGAAACAGAACTCTTAGAATTTTTTTTTTCTCTAAAATATATTTAGCCCCTGAAGGCATATGCCGTTTCTCAAAATGTTAACTATTAATCTCTGGGAGAAGTATTATAAAAAACAATTTTTGACTTACTTATTTTGGTCATAGATTACATTTTTGTCTCTGATGATAAAATAGAATTTCTTTTAATTGTACAATAGGGTGATTAGATAGTCTTCCCAGAGATATTTTTGGCCAAGAGATAAAATGTTATTTTTCTGCCAAGCCTAGTTCAGTGTTCTCCATGTTCAGAAATACAGATAATTAAAACCATTAACATTATAACTCATAGTCATCTAGGAATTTGCTCTTGGCTATATATTCCTCATGTGTATTTGTAACTTAGCATTTTGAGACATATGCATTACCCTAGTTATTGAATAGTGATAGAAGTAAAAAGTGGGGGTGGGAGTTTTTTAGAAACAGAGAGTAGATGTTTTGGTCAGGTTACACGTTCAAAAATAATTTTTAGTGTATATAATACCAAAAGGAACCAAAATACAGTTGTTTGTAGATATGCTTCTGAGGGTTGGGTATTGCATTATGATGTTTTGGTATATTATACATTTAATCATTAATTGAATGACTAAATGAGCAATTTATGAATTGGTTGCCTAAGTGAAATAATCTCTTATATTTTACTCTAGTTGATGTTGATTTCCCCCCCCCCCAAAATATTACAGGGTTATTATTATATGTTTGGTTAGATTAAGTATTACTGTACTAGGTAACACTGTAAAGTGTTCTGTTTATTATTGTGCTATCCTCTTAGCTAATGCAAATTCCACCTGGAAAACAGTAATACCTACTTAGGTTGTACTTGGAAAGCCAAAAGTTAAATCATATACGGTACAAATTGAACCATCAACGGTTCACTATCTTAGGAATAGTGTGATAGCAGTCTAGTTCCAGGTGTGATTTCATAATTGGTTGACATTCTTGTTTTATTTTATCCATTTTAGTGGGAGTGGGGATGGGACTGGCCTCTCCTGGCCACTGCTTTTCTTCGTGTTTTCAAACAGCTGGATCTCATTTTGGCATATGTTGTATATGGCATATGGAACAAATTTTTGCTACCAACTCCTTCAATTGAGGGCAGATGTTATATGTCCTTAAATATGCCTTTAAGGAATCTCTTTGGATCACTACTGAGACTTCAGTAGCATACCTAACCACAGAGCTGACCATAGGAAAGAAAAGCCTTTGGGGTCTAGGATACTGGCATGTGTAAATCCCAAGTATGTCATCAAAACCATGCTGATCTTGATTGATTCTGACCTGCAGGTATTAATTTCTAGAATCTTGTCACTATGGTTCAAATCTTACCTTGCCATTTTGTGTATATCATCTTATCCAGGAAATAAATGTGGGAAACTGTCTAACACCTTTATCTAGTGTCAGCATAACCCAAGGTATACTATCCTACGATAGTGAGCACCGCATTATGGTACATGTTTTTTATTTTGCTATGGAGCGTGACTCCACATCTTTTTGTTCTTCCACCTCTTGGTTTTTCATTCCCTAGTAGTATTTCAGGAGTTGATAGTTTCAAAGCTGTAACAGTCATTCTCCAACACACAATGCAGTATATGGATGATGTATTATAATACTGCACATTGAAACCTATATAATTTTACTAACCAATGTCACCCCAATAAATTTAATAAAAATGAAGAAAGAAAAAAAGTCATTCTCCTTATAAAGTAGCCAGACTTAGTGGCACTATAATGTAGCACAACTGTTACCAGGAAGGAGAGATGGGATCTTACCTTTTTGCATTATTATCACGCTAAAATAAGATACAACTAGAAATAAATCAAAGCAATGTAAGCAATTTGGGTCACCTTGATAATGATACTCAAGTCCTGAGTATCCAGAAAGCGTGGCTAATGATCATCAGCTCTTCACATCTGTTATGAAAGCAACAAAAGAGAAATCTTGCTCTTTTCTGATTCCGTTATGTCCCATTAATACTGAGTCACTGTTTTTAAAAGAAGGGCATGGTGTTCTCCTGCAGAGAGCAGTAATTAGGAGTGAGCTGTTTAAATTGTAAGATTGTCCATTTTTCGCATACCAATATCCCTTTTTAAAAAGTACACCATAAACCATTTATTGTATTCCATATGTACTTCACATATCATCTTAGCAGCTACTACTCCAAAACATTTTGGGGTTTATTCTGTACATGTCATTTTCAAATACCAAAAATATTAGGATCATGCGATCTCTGTAACAGAAATTCAAATAGAAGACTTGAGAGAACAGTTTTTAGGAAGATACAGAACACTTTTAAAATGTGTTAAAAAGCTGATGCCTGTGTTTAAAATTACCGCCGTATGCAGTTGTGATTCAGTTATACCAAGATGCAAAGTTTTAACCACTCAAAATTCTAAGGGGTAAAGAGCATGAAAAGCTCAAAATCATGTATTTTTCTAATTGTAAATGGAATTTAGAAAAACAATTCTAGAAGGATACCTGCCAAACCAAACTGTTGAAGTGTTTACCTCTGAGGATTAAATTTTTTGGATGGAGGAGGGGTGTATTAGAAAGTACGTGACTTTAATTTTTTGCTTAAATATTCGTCTGTGATTTGAATTTTTACATAATGAGCTTGTGTTACTTTAAAAAGTAATAAAACATGCTAAATCAAAGTAATTTGCATTTATAAAGTTTAGAAGCAGGAAAAAAAATCCTACCTACCTAGAGGCAAGCTCCATGAATATATTGGCATATTTGCTCCCGGTATTTTTTCTGCATTAAAAAAATAAGTCAAAGTCAAATGGGTACATTTTGTCCTTTTTTCACTCAGTATGTCATCAGCATTTCCCCTTGTGATTAAAAATGTGTTAACATTTAAAAAAAAATGTGCATTCCTCTAGGGAAAATAGACATAATCTACTAAATTATTTTTTTGTTTCTGGATGCTTCAGTTTCTTAAAATTTTTCACATTGTAGTAAACTTTTTTTGTATAAATTTTGTTTCCCATTTCAGATTGTTTCCTTGACATTGGAATCAATAGTCTTTTATTTCAAGCTAAAAATGTTAACCAAAATATTTAGTATTTTGCTAATGAGTTATTGCTTAATGATTTCTAAATCTTTACTTTGGGAACCTAAAGTTTGTAGTACAGATACAATTTTTTGGAAACTCAAGTCCGTTTTCTTCTTCCCAAATCAGAAAAGTTTCTATTACATTCTTTTTGGTAAACACATCTTAATACCCTCTCAAAGATGGTGACTGAGCTGGCATTTCAGCATATTTCCTAACTAATGATTGGATACTAGCCAGCTCAGATTAGGTACTTGGTGTATTTTTAGCTACTGTGGAAAAAAACAGAATTTTAAAATTACTGTTATTATATTAGTGCTTTAGTCTCCCTAAATTTTCCACATATTTTTTTGGTTACTAGACAAAATTCCTAAGACTAATTTGATCCTACTTTAAATGATCCAAACACTCTTCTTTCAAATAATATTTCAGAAATCATAAAAATAGAACTTCTACATTAGAGGTTTTTAATCTGGATATGCTTTAGTGCTCTGTTCTTCCCCTCAAAATTATATGCAACATATTGGTTTTTTTGTTTGTTTTTTTTTGTGTGTTTTTTTTAGATTTTTTTATTGGGGAAGGGGAACAGGACTTTATTGGGGAACATTGTGTACTTCCAGACCTTTTTTTTTTTCCCAAGTCAAGTTGTTGTCCTTTCAATCTTAGTTGTGGAGGGTGCTGTTCAGCTTCGAGTTGTTGTCCTTTCAGTCTTAGTTGTGGAGGGCGCAGCTCAGCTCCAGGTCCAGTTGCCGTTGCTAGTTGCAGGGGGCACAGCCCACCATCCCTTGCGGGAGTTGAACCGGCAACCTTATGGTTGAGAGAACGCACTCCAACCAACTGGGCCATCCGGGAGCTCAGCAGCAGCTCAGCTCAAGGTGCTGTGTTCAATCATAGTTGCAGGGGGCGCTGCCCACCATCCCTTGCGGGAGTCGAGGAATCAGCTGGCAACCTTGTGGTTGAGAGCCCACTGGCCCATGTGGGAATCGAACTGGCAGCCTTTGGAGTTAGGATCATGGAGCTCTAACCGCCTGAGCCACCAGGCCGGCCCCAACATATTGTTTTTATAGGCATTTTTCTGGAAAGATGGACCATAGCTTATCCCATCTCCTCAAAATTATATGCAATATATTTTTATATGCATTTTTCTGGAGAGATGGTCCATAGCTTTTATTAGATTTCATAAAAATGAAATCATGTCTTCTACTCCCTAAATACAGAATAAGTAAAAGAATCACACGTTTTTAAGACTTTGAAAGAATGAAACTGACCGCTATTCTTATGGTTAAGAAACAATTATACTAAGAGTTTCCGATACTCCCCTTGGTGGTCTTCAGTGAGAATGGATCTATTTTTAACACTGTGATGTTCAGACCTGTGAAGCAGGGATGTCATGAGCAGAAGAGACGTTTATAAACGGTCAGGCAGAGCGCCTGCTACATACAAGTAATAGATGCTTAAATGTGGTAGTTATTGTAATATCCTTGAATAAATTTGCACATTCATTGCATTACTTTTACCTCTTTTCTCTTGCCACTTGATTCATGTTATTTCGAGGAAAGTAACTGAAGTCCTTCTTAGTGGCCAGTACACACCATTTCAAAATGCAAAAACATTTTTCCTGATGGAGAATTAAGATGCATTATGAATGAATTGCTTTTACTGTTCCCAAGTGGTGGAGAATTACAGTTGTGGTTTCCCACGAGACGACAATGCCACAGTTATTTTCTTGTCCTTGTATAATGAGAGGGTTTTGGTGTTTCTGCTATATTCTACACATTTACACTCTACAGCTTATTTATGTCATATTTTTATATGCAACACCATTTTGTGGTGCGTTTTCTGTTAAAGAGCAAAAGTAAGATCAAGGCAGGAGGAAGTGGGAGAACAAGGCAGTGGAAGCCCACACTTGAACCAAGCCATGAAATTTTGGATGGAGTTGATATAGTTTAAATATGGAGAGAAAAGTGTGTGTTAGTTTCTTCTACACTTTCAGGAATAAGTAACTTGTTAAGAAGTTAATACAGAATTGCAGGGAGATTTGCCTACTAGGCAACATAGAAATTAAATTACCTTCTTTAAAAAAAAAAAAAGATTTTATTGGGGAAGGGGAATAGGACTTTATTGGGGAACAGTGCGTACTCCCAGGACTTTTTTTTTCCCAAGTCAAGTTGTTGTCCTTTTCAATCTTAGTTGTGGAGGGCGCAACTCAGCTCCAGGTCTAGTTGCCTTTGCTAGTTGCAGGGGGCAGAGCCCACTGTCCCTGCGGGACTGGAGGAGTTGAACTGGCAACCTTGTAGTTGAGAGGACACACTCCAACCAACTGAGCCATCTGGGAGCTCAGTGGCAGCTCAGCTCAAGGTGCTGTGTTCAATCTTAGTTGCAGGGGACGGAGCCCACCATCCCTTGCGGGACTTGAGGAGTTGAACCGGCAACCTTATCGTTGAGAGCCCATGTGGGAATCGAACTGGCAGCCTTCGGAGTTAGGGGCACGGAGCTCCAACCGCCTGAGCCACCGGGCAGGCCCTTAAATTACCTTCTTTATTCACCTTATTCCATTTTCTAGAGACCCTTCTTTTAACTATGAGATTAAAAAAAAAAAATCAATAAAACAAAACAAAATGAAATAGTGTTTAACTTTTCTTTTTAAAGAACCAACAACCAGGGAACTATGATCATTGCTAATTAGGTACATAAGATTTTGACAAAATCGAAAATTCTTTGACTTGAAATAAAGGAAGCTGGCAAAGGAAAGGAATATAAAGAAATTAACATTTATGGAGGGTCTGCTGTTGGCCAGACAGACACTGTGCTAACGGGCTTAATGTCACCATATTCAATCCTGACAATGACCCATGAAGTAAAAGTATTAGGACTCTCATTTTGCCGACTAAGAAATATTACAGAAGCCCACTTAAAAAATGTGTTTAATTCCCTGTAGCTAGCAAGTAAGTAGTAGAGTTACACATTCCACTATGATAAAGGATAATTAAACAATCTTTTAAAATTCAGATATAATTCACATATTATAAAATTCACTCCTTTTAAAGTGTGTAGTTCAGTGGTCTTTAGTATATTTACAAGGTTGTGCAACCATCACCACTACCTAATTCTAGAACATTTTCAACACCCTGCAAAGAAACCCAGTATAATTAGGTGGTCACTCTCCATTCTCCCCTCCCTTTGCTGCTGGCAACCACTAATCTGCTTTTGTCTTTATGGATTAGCCTTTTTTTGGTCTTTGACATTTCATGTAAATGGAATCATACAATATTTGTCTTTTGTGTCACTTAGTGTAATGTTTTCATCTGTGTCGTAACATGTATCAGTACTCCATTCCCTTTTAAGGCTGAATAACATTTTATTGTATGAAAAAACACATTTTGTATATACATTCATCAGTGTATAGACTTTTGGGTTGTTTCTAGTTTTTGGCTATTACGAAGAATGCTATTAGGAATATTTGTGTACAGGTTTTTGTGGGGACGTGTTTTCAGTTATTTTGTGTATATTCCTAGGATATGTGATAGAGAATTGTAGTAATGAAATTGCTGGGTCATATGGTAACTTTGTTGATGGAATTGCCAAACCTTTCAAAAGCAGCTATACTATTTTATATTCCAACCATCAATGCATGGGGTTATAATTTCTTTGTATCCCCACCAATGCTTGTTATTATCTAACTTGTTTATTATTGCTATCCTAGTGGGTAGCTGGTTTTGATTTGCATTTCCCTAATGACCAATGATGTCAAGCATCTTTTCCTGTGCTTATTAGTCATTCATATATCTTCTTTGGAGAAGAGTCTGTTCAAATCTGCCTTAGTCCCTTCTAACTGCTATAAGAAAATATTACAGACTAGGTAGTTTGGAAACAGCTGTTTATTTCTCATAGTTTCGGAGGCTGGGAAGTCCAAGGTCAAGTCACCAGCATGATTCGTGAAGATTCTTTGGTTGGTTCATAGCTTACTCCTTTTCACCCTGTCCTCACCTGGTAGAAGAGGCTTGGAATCTCTCTGCAGCTTCTTTTATAAGGCACTAATCCCATTCTTGGTTATTCCACCCTCTTGACTTATGCACCTCCCAAGGCCCCACCTTCTAATAGTATCACATTGGGTGTTAGGATTTTAACATATGAATTGGAGGGCTGGGGACACACACTCAGACCATAACAAAGTCTTTTTGCCCATTTTAAAATTAGGTTGTCTTTTTGTTGAGTTGCTAGTGTTCTTTATGTGTTCTGGATACTAGACCCCTATCAGATATATGATTTACAAATGTTTTCTTTCTAAGAGTTATCTTTTCATTCTTGTGATACATCCTTTGAAACAAAAAAGTTTTCAATTTTTTTTTTAAACTTTTACTTATTTGTGTTTTTCCAGGCCCCTCAGCTCCAAGTCAAGTAGTTGTTTCAATCTAGTTGTGGAGGGCGCAGCTCACAGTGGCCCATGTAGGAATTGAATCGGTGGCCTTGTTAAGAGCACTGCGCTCTAACCAACTGAGCTAACCAGCCCACCCCCAAAAGTTTTCCATTTTGATGAACTCTATTTTATCGATTATTTTCTCTTTGGTTACTGTGCTTAATCTTTTCTTTTTATTTTGTCATTCAAAGTTATGAGTGAACTTTACTTTTTACTATGTAGAAACTTCACTGGGTTGCCTGAGGAAGCTAGAATTTTTTTCTTGCCTTTCATTTCCCTCCCTATATAGTGCCTGGCATTTTGTAGACACCAAACAAATGTTGGTTGGGTTGAATACTACTGATCAGAGATGTAGAACTGGTATATAGTAAGCATTGATATCTGAAGGACGGAATAACTATCACGTGTCTAGTACTTACTAAGCTCCCAGTACTGTGTTAAGCACTGACATGCTCACTGTGTCATTTAATCCTCAAAACAATCCTATGAAATACACATTCTTTCCTCAATGTACAAAGACACTGAGAATTAGAGATAGAGAAGCCAAGTAATTTGTCTAAGACCACACAGTTGATCTGGGATTGGAGCCCTTGGCTTGGATTGTATGTCACTGAACTGGGGCAACAAGCAAAATGTGAAGACCCTGGAGAATGGACCAAGAAGGAGACGGAGAATAGTCATGCTAAGGTGATAGCTGCTATCTTTCACACTTATGAAACTTGAAAGAGATGTGTAAGAATTCTATAGGTTCATGTTGCAAAAAAATATAATGTTTTGACATGAATCAAATATTTAAACTCTTTAAATTTACCAATTCCACTGCTTCTATATTTTAATTTCAAGATTACATTTCTCTTTAACCATCTTTTCAACTTCTCTCCATTTTTTAGTTTTATTTAAAATATCTTTACCTTCCCTGAACCTCATTCCCCTCTGAATCCTGGACTGGTAATTCTACACTATCATGGTAATTTTTCACTCTTTTTGCCTTCACGCAGATGTTTTTATATTTTGTGTAGCTTTTCTGATTGTCTTTGGCAGGAGAGTTGTTCCAAATAATTCCCACTTTTATCACTGGAGGTGAAAGTTTCATATTCTTTTTAATAAATGTAAGATTATGTTATGATGGTATGGTGGAATTAGCATGCCCCAACTCTAGCAGAAATCTTGTTAATAGTATATTTATCTGGGAGAGGTTCCAGTGTCCCAAAATATTGTGTTTGAATAGCTGTAATTTTTATACTAATTGAGTTTTAAGTGTTCATTACGTTGTTTATTTATACAGTTTTCTTTAGTGACAGCCATGATTCTCCATTGCTGCAATAGAACCACCTGGAAGTCAGATGGCATACCACCTGCTTTTCATAGCCATTCTAGCATTAAACCCTAATATCTCAGTCAACCACTGAGACTACAGGTGGAGGACTTGTTCAAGGTCCCATAGTTAATTTCATCATTGGGATTTGGATCCCAACAGGGACATACTGATCTTGTGTAAGATAATATTTTGATATTGTATAAGCTAATATATTTTTTTTGTTTTTGTTTTGTTTTTTGTATAATCTAATATTTTAAGGTGGACAGGCCAGGAGGAAATGATACTTTCTTTTCCAAACATCTAAAGCAATTTCCTTTTATCACATGCATAGTTAGTGATTAAAAGAATTTTGGGGCATAGTGATCCTTCCTCTTCCCAAACCCGCTAACACTTCATTTATGATGATGATTAGCAAATGCAGCCCTGCAAAAATATGGGTACATATTCATAAAGTTAAAAATTTAATCACAGCATTCGTGAATGCAGTTTGACTTATGTTCTTGAAAGAATTGATGTTAGGGGTAAGGAAAATATCAATTCATAGTTTATAAATATCTAGTAAAAATAGCAAGGACCACTTATTTCACTTTAAACATTAAGAGCTAACATGTTGAATGTCACCTATAATTATATATATATATATATATATATATATATATATATATATATATATATATATAGTCATGGGATGTAAAGTACAGCATACAAGGAATATAGTCAGTGGTATTGTAATAGCTACGTATGGCGTCAGATGGGTAGTGGACTTGTTGGGGTTATCACTTTGTGAGGGGTGTAAATGTCTAATTGTTAAATAATAATAATAATAATAATAACAATAATAAAAAAAATCTAATGTGCCCATTGAATAAATATTTGGAAGTCAAGTAAATCAAACAGATTTTGGGCAAAATTGCATTTTTTTCACCAGTCATTAAGAGTATCTACAGAGAAGCCATTATAATTGTTTATGCTAAAACATTCCTAATAAAGATAGGCAAGTTTTTCATTTAAATCTTGCACAGTTTACACAACTGTAAGCTTGAACTCCTTAACTATTGATTTTAAAGTGCATTCTGGTAAAAATAACCTTTTTGTCTTGTTACAGCAAGTCTATCTCCTGACCCCACAAAGGTACTCACTCCTAAAGGGCTTTACATTTGAAAGCTTCAGACACAGAAATGGTAGTAAGTTAGAAGAAATGTTTCTAGTAAGAACATCGAGGACCCTTTACTTATTTTAAATAAGAGCTAATGTGCCCATTGAATAAGTATTTGGATAGCAGGAAAAGCTAACAGATTTTGGACAAAAATTAATTGTAGACTTTCTATTATAAATATTAATGGGCTCAATGGCAATTTTTTTTGTTTATTTGTTTGGTCCCCCGAAAAAACTATAATTTCTTCTTTCTACCTGAATTAAATTCCCTGGAAAAGAGTTATTCATTAAGTCAGAGATCCCACAGGTGTTAAGCAGTGTCTCTAATATAGTTGGTGTTCTCTATTCTTCTGGAATGAACAAAAGAAGGGCATCCCTTACTCCAAACATCAGAAGCATTTAACCAGTACAGTTACCCAGCTGAGAGAGTAACTTATTTCTAGGCAGACAAATCTTGCTTCTCTATAGATTGTGTGAGACTCTAGTAAATGAGGTCAAAAACTAGAGAAATTAACCCTTCCTGAATAATTGTCATCTCAACAAAAACATTTTACATACACTCATTCTCAAAATACAGTAATGCTTGTTTTCTGATTAGGGGATTTAGTTATACAAGGGTGTTTTCTAGCTTGAAAACAAGGGTTTTGAGATCTAGGACAAACCAATCACCTCTCCGTAGTTCTTCCTTTGAAAAGATACCTGATATTTGTGATGATCAGCTTAATTGACAGGAGCATCATTGTGTTGGCTTTTGAAAGGACTTTCAATTATGGAAAATTGAATGATGGAACAGAAAAGTGACATTTCAATCTGAAATGGTAGAGAAGTAAAGGCTGATAACATCTCTTTATATGCATGCTCAATGAGCCAGCCTTATTACCTAAGTGGTAGGTAGCATATTTATTTCTGTGCTTTTATCCCCATAGCCCCTTCACAGCCATACTGGAGTGTGACTTTTAATAGCTGCAATGCCCTCCTGTCCTCACGTCCTCCTGTGTTGTGGTTAGAATCGTGAAAAGTATGAGCCATCTTTTCCTTACTCTTATTGATTGGAAGTTTACAAAACATGGTATTTGGAATATCTTTATGCATTTATCACTGCGAAAGCTATGACCCCTCTCTCCCCAACAGTGCATAAGGGAAATATGAGAGGATTTCATGGGAGAGGAGAATGTTGCTAAGGTGTCAATTTTGAGGAAGAGTGAATTAATTACTCCTGAGATTAATTTAGAAGACTCCTCCTAGGCAGTGTTTGCATGTCTAGTTTCTTGTGGCTGCAGAATTACTTATGCTGGGAAAGAGACGTAGATTTTTGAAATTACCCATAAATTTATTTCCAAAAGCACAAAAATATATTTTTCCAAAAGTACACATAATATACT
This sequence comes from Rhinolophus sinicus, assembly GCF_057876585.1. Taxonomy (NCBI): domain Eukaryota; kingdom Metazoa; phylum Chordata; class Mammalia; order Chiroptera; family Rhinolophidae; genus Rhinolophus; species Rhinolophus sinicus. Next base: position 46,919,878 of record NC_142515.1, read on the forward strand.
GTTGATTTAAAATACCAATCTTCTAGAAATCTGAGCTGCTCTTTATCAATCCTAAAAATGAAAAATGTGAGTTTGAAGACATTTCTCTTAAGGTTATTTTGGGATATTTATGTATGTCCTTGGGTATTAAAAATGAAGAGGAGTTGTAGAGAGAACAGCATAGGTGGTTATAACTAGGCTCATGTCAAGTTCTAACTTGCTGTGTAACCTGAGCTAAGTAATTTTACCTCTTTGGGTCTCACTTTATGAAATGAAACAGTAGAGTAAATTTTTTTCTGATGTTCTTTTTTAATTTTAAGAGATAAGAGATCTCATTTTATAATATTTGAAAGAACCTAATATACGTGTGTTATGACAAGACTAAATATCAACTCATGCAATCATGATTCCCTGTGGGAAAAACAAATTAAGTGACAAAAATAACTGAATAAATAGGACTAGAACACAAAGTTTCTTAGTTTCAGATCTGTTGTTCTTTCAGTAGGATCTAGTTGTATGCACTTTGCCTTAAATAATAAGAGATTGGTTCTCTTGACCTCCAATTTTTCTGCTAGTAATTTCTGCTTATTCTCTCCATCACCTATGCCCTGAACTGAGACTGTCAAATCTGTTTTAAGTACAGGATTTAGAACAGATGTCACAACAAATAGAGGTTACCAATCTCTATTCTGTGTTCAAACAAGTGCAGAATTTTGTGGTGTAGTTATCAGTTGGATACTTGGAGTTAATGTTAGCTCTGGTCACTTGCATTAACTCTCATATTTAGCTGGGATGAGCTTTGGCTTTATTCACTCATTTTACAGAACACGGCACACAGACCTGCAATGTTTGCTTAGGTTGTGAAGTGCAGTGTTGTATGGCTTCATGACTATCCCATGCAGTGAAAATGCTTGTCCATGGGGCTTTAAAAAATGGACTTCTCACCAAAGTGGATATTCAGTTCAGCTAACACTCTGAGCCTTATTTTACTGAGGCAAACATGTTGATCACATAGGTGGTATAGATTGATTTAAAAACATAATTATATCTTAATATATCATTACCACTCTACCAAATATTGAGCAGTCAACCTGAGAAAATGTTGATTTTTTAAAAAATTATATTTTAGGGGCCGGCCCGGTGGCTCAGGCGGTTAGAGCTCCATGCTCCTAACTCCGAAGGCTGCCGGTTCGATTCCCACATGGGCCAGTGGGCTCTCAACCAGGTTGCCAGTTCAATTCCTCAAGTCCCGCAAGGGATGGTGGGCTCTGCCCCCTGCAACTAAGATTGAACACGGCACCTTGAGCTGAGCTGCCGCTGAGCTCCCGGATGGCTCAGTTGGTTGGAGCCTGTCCTCTCAACCACAAGGTTGCCGGTTCGACTCCCACAAGGGATGGTGGGCTGTGCCCCCTGCAACTAGCAACGGCAACTGGACCTGGAGCTGAGCTGCGCCCTCCACAACTAAGACTGAAAGAACAACAACTTGAAGCTGAACAGAACCCCCCACAACTAAGATTGAAAGGACAACAATTTGACCATTGTTCCCCAATAAAGTCCTGTTCCCCTTCCCCAATAAAATCTTAAAAAAAAAAAAAAAAAAATTATATTTTAAGTATTCGGGGGGGGGGGCATGATTTGTAATTGAAATGCAAGGCACTTTAAGAAATGCAGGACTACTCTTGTGTGCATTCCTGATGGGAATGTAAAATGATATAGCTACTTTAGAAAATGGTTTGGCAGTTTGCAAAAAATTAAACAGAATTATCATATGATCTAGCAATTTCATTCCCAGGTATACACTCAAAAGAATTGAAAGCAGGGACTCAAATAGATATTTGTACACCAATTTTCACAGCAGTATTATTTACAATAGCCAAAAGGTGGAGACAACCCAAATGTACATCAACAGAAGAATAGATAAATAAAGTGTGGTATATAAACATAATGAAATATTATTCAGTCTTAGAAAGGAATGAAATTCTGATACATCTTACAACAATCATAAATCTTAAAAACATCATGCCAAGTGTAGTAAGTCAGACACAGAACGACAAATATTGTGATACCATTTATATGAGGTACCTAGAATAGGCAGATTTATAGACATGAGAAGGAAGTAGAAGTTAGCAAAGGCTGGGAGAAGACAAATGAGGAGTTACTGTTTAATGGGTGCAGGATGTCTGTTTGGGATGATGAAAAAAGTTTCTGGAAATAGAGAATGGTGATGATTGCACAACATTGTGAATGTACTTAATACCACTAAATTGTGCACTTAAAAATGGTTAAAATGGCAAATTTTATGTTACATATATTTCACCACAAAAAAAACAACTCTTCAAAGAAAAAGAAATGTACCTAGGGATTATAGTCCATAATATTATAATAACCTTATGGTGTCGAGGGGTCACTAGACTTATTCAGGGGATTACTTCGTAAGTTATAAATGTCTAACCACTATGCTGTACTGTACACCTGAAACTAATATTGAATGTCAACTGTAATTGAAAAAAAAAAAAGAAACATAGGGTTTGCACCTATTTTTAAGAAAAGGTCTTGCACCCATTTTCAAATCTTGTGTTTGATCCTGCTTTTCTACCTACTTCATAGTTGCTTCTTTCCCCACAGAGAGCTTAGTGTGGGCTCAGTGTGCTTGACGTTGCCCTGGTGGATGTGGTTACATCAGAATCCACTAGTTTTTCTATAAGTAGGCTTGCTTCTTATATTAAAAACTTTGAGGGTGGGTAGGTGAGGGAGAGGTAGTTTAAAATGGGAAAACAATGCATGTCGGACTTCCCATTTCAACATGGAAAGTGTGCTTTTGTGGCAAACCAAGAGACCAGGAATCGAGGGTGATGAAATACAGGCCTTCCGGCCCTCACTCTGTTCCCGATTTCTGGTTGTGGGAATCTGTTCTGAATCCAACTGCAAGTGGAAAACCTATTTTTGGCTGAGTAGCCAGGGAGGCCCTCCTGCCAATCCCCCAAATGTGCTGCTGAAACTTTGGCCCTGTAAGGATGGAGCTGAGGCTGTCTTTCCAAGATCTGTGCAGCTGTCAAGGTGGCTGTGATGGGCCTGTGACCGTCCTCTGCACTGTATTTTGGCAATGACCTTGAGACCTGCCAGTTCACAGCAGCTGTACTTACTGGTTCTTGCTCTACTGCCACTGTTGCCTGGCCAGGGTGCTAAAGGGGGGGAGCCAAACTCCGCTGGCTCTGAAATTCCCAGCATCTGGCAAGTTCCCACTCTTGGGGCCCACCTCTCCCAGAGCCTAGTACATGCTGGACATGGGGGCAGTCAAGGTGCGTGAGTGTGGGAGGCTGCTTGTTCCACCTCTGGCTCTGGTCTCAATCCCTGGGAAGTGGGTAGCTCTGTCTGACCATCAGCCTGGGGTGTAGACAGATTCCACATGGGGACCGGCTTGGCAGCTCTGCAGAGAGATGCTCAGTGACAGTTGATGATCTTGGGAGACAGAGGAGCCTAAGGTGCTCCTTTGTCCCAAAGGTATGTGTCCACCTTCTGGAAGGAAGGGATTTCTTTGGGACGTGAAGGTCACCAGAAATGTCCAGAGCAAGAGAGAGAAATCTGTTCCCTCCAGCCAAGCAGAGTGGCAAGTGTATTTTGAAAACTCCTCCCCTTCTACTTTGTCCTCATCCTGTCCTTTTCCTTTCAAGTGGCTTTATTATTATTTTTAAACCGCCTTTGTCATTGGACATTTATTGACAGAAATCAAATTGCTGTGTTTCTGGGCAAAGCGCCTGCTGCAAAGAGGTGTGGTTCCCGAGGAATGAGACACGCAGCCCAGCAGCCCAACAGCTGAGCCTACGCTGTCCTCACATAACCTCCCTGCCTTAAATATCGCCAATATTTAGCCTTGCCTTATAAAGTAAAAATGCACAATACCTTCCAGAGTTTCAGCAAGCCCAAATGCCCCCGCCGGCTCAGTTATATCTCCTGTACGTTGGAGGCAGGGCCGCGCACCCCTCCCCCGCGCAGACCTGCTCTCTGAGCCACCAAAAGGTTACTAATCAAGGAGTCTCCGCCATCGGATCGATGGCGGAGACCTGGGGGATTTGTGTGCATTGTTTTTGCTGAAGCCTCCTGTGAATTCGGCGCGACCAGATCCTCTGCAGCGAACTCCATGTCGCAGCTTGTGGCTGCCTGTGTCCTGTGGTGAGAGCGGAGCCACACAGGAGATCCTTTGTCTAGGAAGGCTAGGCAGAGAAGATCACTTTGGAGTTGCTAAGCTCTGCATTGCCATTGGCTGCACTCTTTGTGGGGCTGTTTTTGCAAAAGGCATGCCCAGCACGTCTACAGTGCTGGCAGGCCAGGGCTGCCTTTAAACACCATGATAATAATACCAAAAAGCAGTTTGCAGAACTGTTCCACTGTAGAGGCTTCCTCTGCAGAAGCAAGCAAGATGGCTACCTCGTGGGCTTCGCTGTGAAGAATGCAGAGGCTAATTAAGACAGACTTTAAGGGGAAAAAGGGTATTTCCCTACTTCATCTTTATGCAAGGCTTTTTTTCAGTGACTTTTAAAGTATACATTTTACATAAGCTCTTTAGGTTCTGCCTAGCAAACATGTTGATGATTTTAAATGGTATAAGTAGTTTTATACAGAAATAGCCAAAAATTTTTTAGGGGGGGTGGGAGCTAATTTTTTTTTTTTCTCAAACGGAGGCACCTTTTGCAATTTGCCTTTTTTATTTATTTTTTTATTTTTAGGTTATAAAGGAAAACAAGAGGCCCCAGAGGGAAAAGAAGCCCAAAGTTTTAAAGGTAATCAGCTATTGACTAAATCATTTGATTTTTTATTTTTTCCATTTCATACAGTATTTTTCTGTCACTTAGGGGTAAATTTGGAGTGCAGTAGATGTGAATTCTCCTGGATTTTCAATAGATAAATGAATTTTCACTCAACTGAAGTGGTGGTTTTTTTGATGTGCTGCATATGTGCATATTAGCATCCTTTATTTTCAACTCCACACATCTGCAGAAAGAAAAGTTTATATGCAAAGTGGTGTGAATTAAATTTATTTTTCTTTGTAGCTCCCTTTGTAGCAGCTGCATTTGTGGTGTTACACCACTGTGTAAACTTAAGCTCTTAAGGAGAGACACTGTTTGAAGTTGACAGCTATGATCCATTGTGATTTTAATAGACCTTCCATTAGATACAGTTTTAAAATGGGTGACTTTTCTTTCCAAAGGAGAAGGTCTTTAGAGGTTTTAGTTCAAGTTGAAGTGTGTAAGTCATTGAGATCTTACAGCTAAATTATAATTGCTTAATCCCAAAGTCTCATTATATCATCTTTAATTTTGGCATTCATGGAGCTGTAGGAATATGACTGTTTCTTTTATTTTCAATAGTTTGCCTTATGAATATTTAGTAGTAACCTGATTTGGTTATAAGCTAGCAATCTGTGTTATGAGCTTTGTGCAGTATTTAAAATGGTTAATTTAAAAGCATATGGCATTACTAAAAGTTCGAGACTACCTTTAGTCAAGCAAATAGGGGCTTATGTGTTAAAGGTTTCAAGTGGTATACTACTATTATAAAAGTAAGCACCCTGAACAAGGTTTTTAATTCAAGAAGACATATTAAGCAATAAAACTATGGTCTTTAAAATTATATTGTGCACATATAATTTAAAATATTTTAAGCTAATCATAGCTTTTCTTTTGAGACTAAAGTTTAACACTCAAAGGGGAAGAACATGTTGAACCATGGATGTGGCAAATTTTTATCTCATTTGTTTCCCCAGTGTATACCTTGAAAATGTTATTGACATGGAGAACCACACCTTGCCTTGCTTTCTAATTTGTCTGACCACCTTGAGTTTCTGTTTCGTGTGTGTACATAGCATTGCCATGTACATTTTTCATCACCCAACAAGCATTTATTTAATATATACTACATAGACATCAGTGTGCTAGCTAGGCACTGTAAAATGAATGAAATTGCCTGGCACAAATTCTCACTTGGCCTGAACAAATAGAATACTGGTTGTTTTCAAGGTAAATTAAACCCTCTTCTTTTTTGTTTTGATTTGTTTTGTTTTTGTTTTCTGCATCTTGATCCACCTACCCTACCCCCAACCCAACTATAGAAGTATATTATTGGGAGCCCTACTTAGGAGTTTTGTCTTAAAATTTCAAGGGAGAAATAGTTTTAGTCCTGCTGTCATAAATGGCTCTCAAATTTGTGGGAGGCAGGGATGGGGGCATAGGACAAAGGAATAGACTGCATGGACAAACTAATATAGACTAAGCTTGGTAGCTAAATCATCACCTAGCTTTGCTAGGAAGTAGAATTAGGCTTTGGGAGTACTATTTAATTCTGTGTTTATTTTGTTAGTCTGTGGGTGTCCTGTCACCTGAAATAAGTTTCAGAAGTAAATATACTGTGTGTTGCTTTTTTGAATCATGGTTGTGGACTCTGACTTTTTAAAAAATAAGTGCCTGTGGTAGTTGAATTTCATGTGCCACAAAGCAGAACCCAATTATTGCTCACTTTCCTCTATAGCTGTCCTTTGTTGTACAAGAGTGGGGAAACAGTCTAAAAGGAAAAAAAAAATTCTGATTTTGTCATTTTTACATGTGTTCTTTAATTTTCTGTTGGGCGTAATATTTTTTGTTTTTCTCCGAAGAAGGCTTTGTTTCTCTGCTCCTTAGTAGAAATGCTGAAATACTTTGAGATTTTTAGTTTGGTATGTGTAAAATGCAGTTAGAACAAAGATAGAATATTATATAACCCTGAAGGAGATATTAAGTTAAGACAACTAAACGTTTTGGGAGGAAGTGTGGGGGAAGAGTACAACCTGCTGTTTGGGGTTTTTTGGATGAGGACGTAACAGGGTATCATGATGAGAAGTTACAAGTTACAACTTAGTTTCCTTTCATAAGCCTCTCTTTGCTTTTGGCATTGTGCCAGAGAACTTTCCTTGACTGTGGCCTCTTAGATCTTCAAATTTCCTGGGTTTCTTACTCTTTGTCAGGGTAGACGCTATAGGTATTCTGACTAACTTTCATCTTTATCATCTATTAGGAAGTAGTTGGATAGATAAAGAGTCTGATTAAGGAAATTGGGTGTAGAATTGAAGCTTGTCCTATCTTACTCAGAACCTGCTAACAAATACTGAATTCGGTTGTGGGGCTGAAATTGCCTGGTGTGTCTCACACCTCTCTCCTCTTTAAACAATGTATTATCTATATTGATAAACTATACTCGTTCTACTTTAATTCAAAATTTAAAACTATAAATAGTGATCTTAAATCCCTGACTAGAGAGAGCCTTTTCCTCTAGCTGAAATGACAGTTTCTGTCCAAAGCACTCTAATGGCTTGAAAGGGAATTGCATGATTGGGAGAGGGGGTCAGCATAAACACCTGCCCCCACTGGTGCTAGTGGACCAGGCTCCTGCTCAAGCCCTAGTAATGATATCTATTTTCTTTTCTTTCTTTTTTTTTTGCAGTTTTGTAACTTTATTTGACGATCAGCAGTTAGTTTTCATCCACATTAACTGTCTGTAGATTTTTGAAAGTGGTGACAGGTACGTAGGTAACCAATGTATAGAGCTTATTTGGTGAATCTTCATCCTCATTACGCTTTCTGGACAACCGCACCCGGATGCGGTACGGGACATTCCTTATTCCTTTGGCCCAGACAGCTTTGTTGAGTCTGGTGTCAATGCGCACATCTGGGTTCCCATCTCCTTCATGGGCAAATTTCCAGATCTCTTTGAGTGCCCAAGGGGCACGCTTCTTGAAACCCACTCCACGGATGCGCTTGTGAATGTTGATGGTGTACTCTCTGGTCACTACCTCGTTGATGGCAGAACGGCCCTTCTTTTTCTCGACACCCTTCTTTGCGGGAGCCATCCTGCGGGGCCCCAAGTTGGAAAGAAAGAGCGTGAAGTATTGTGGGAGAGGGAAAGCAGTGTCTCCATGATATCTATTTTCATATATAGAACGCAGCTTGTTGGCTGTGCTACAATTATTTCCTTGACTCTTGAGTAAGGTAAAGGCGTGAAATAGTTTCAGGCCTGATTCATGAAATTGGACTTGTGAGTGGCATGGTTTGGAAATCCTCTTGATAGAAATATCTATGTAAATAATCTTCACTTTATGTGTTGGGGTAGGAGGACATATTCTCTTCGAGAAAGTCAATTTTAAGGTAGTATCGCCTTGGTTATGTTGTCAGTCATTGTCCCTGGAGAAAATCAGATTGCACAGTCAATTGGGGGTATTGAGGACAATTTAAGAAAAGGATTGTTTGAAAGGGTTGTGGGAAAAAGTAGGGATGGCAGCGTATCCTGAGGCTAATGACAACAGAGCTATTGCCACTCCTAGGCCTGAAAAGGGGCAAGGTAGTGGGAGCAGGAACCCAGGTAGAATAGCTTCAGCTGAATAGAGGGAGCAGGAGCTTTTCTTGTGGCTCTTTGGTAAAGGGGTGTTTCTACAAAGAGAAAGTCATGGAGAGGAGGGCATGGAAATAAATACCCAGCCCTCCAGTTTCCTGCTGCTTTCATTGGTTAATCCCAATCACAAGCAAAAAAGAAAGGAAGCCCACTGATGAAATATATCCTGGTCAGCCTCCTGTAGCATGCAAGAGAGTGTGGAAGGTGGCGTGGATGTGGAGGGCCAAACAGAACATACTCAGCATCAGTAGTGACCACAGGGGTGGTATGGTAGAGTTAAAAATGGTACCACAACTGTGATTATGTAAGAAGGTAACATTAGGCAAGGCTGAGTGACGTGTATGCATATGTAAGAACTCTATATGATTTTTGCAACTTGTCTGTAAATCTAAAATCATTTCAAAATAAGAAGTGTGGGTATCCCTAAGAGGGACCCCATTTATACATCCTGTAATTAGATACCCTTTCTAGACTGCTAAGGGCCATTTTTCTAGCTATTTCATTATAAAATGTCATCAAAGTAGTATTTGAAAGTGGGTGAACAAATATAGAGAAATGTCAGTGGGTATTAAACCAGGAAGCTGCCTGTCTACATATGATTTAGAAAAGAAAAAATGAAAACTAAGTGATCTTCCTGCTAGCTTCTGTATACACTGGCAGCTCTGTTCTTCACTGTTTCCTTCCTTCCTTGATGATGCTGATAGAGGTGGTGGGTAGTAGGGGGAGCCCATGTAAGACACATCTCACTAAAAGAGGACAGATACTGGCATACTTATATCTTTTTAAAATATGTTTTAAGAGGAGAATCAAGTCATACATAAATTACATTCATACATGGTCCTGATTTGCACAACATAGTGACCATTCAAAATATTTAGTACTACCATCATAGCCTGGCACATAGTAAATGCTCAATAAATGTTCTTTTCTGAACAACATTTTAACATTTATTAAATCCTCATATATTTTTAGCACTTACTAAATGCTGGAGCTACAATGATTTCTGCCTTCAAGGAGACTAAATGTTGCTGAGGCAAGGCAGACAAAGAAAATTAAATACAAATGAATAAATTACAAGTTATGGAATGTATATTCTTAAAAGAAACAAAGTACTGAGATAGGGAAAACACCATCTAGGGAAATTTACTTGGTATCTTTGAGAACCAGCCCCTTTATTTTTAAATTGTTATAGGTACTAGTGCTGATTTAAAAGTACCAAATTAGATACAATTAAGTTACCTTGTTTATTTTATTTTTTTAAATTTATTGGGGAGACAATTGTTAGTAAAGTTACATAGATTTCAGGTGTACAATTCTGTTTTACATTATCTATAAATCCCATTGTGTGTTCACCACCCAGAGTCAGTTCTCCTTCCATCACCACATATTTGATCACCTTGTTTATTTTTAAAACCCATGTAAAGCTACGGGAAATGGAAGATAACAGAGGTATTAAAGATTTTCCTCTGCACACTTCCCTACAACTTTGTTTCAGTTAGTAAAGGAAATCATTGGTAAAATGATAAACTTTTCTTAACTCTGGTTATAATGTAACATTCCATGACTCATAGCAACATGTTGCAAGTTGAAGTGATAGGTCAAATACTAAGCTTGACCATTAGTCAGGAAATAAAACATGCCATTTTTATAGAGTTCTTCACAGTTTCAGGCAATGAATACCAAAAGTCTCAATAAAATCCAGAGTGGGTGGTGAGAGTATCCACGGAGGGATACCAGTTTAAAACAAAACAAAACAACAAAGCGAAACCTGGAAAAAAATTAGAAGAAGATAATCTCAGAATACAAGATGCTCATATAAATTTAATAATTTAGACTTATGATTCAACACATGGTCCTTATTTTCCTTATTATGTCATAAGCTGGCAAAAACTGTCAAAGACGTGTATTCATCCGCCAGTGTTTATTCGCACAATCATTAAAGACACACATGGGGCTTCTGGTTTGCATACACAGAAATTGTAATGTAGCGTTTTGCCCAGAGATGATCACACTGATTTTAGGGCTGGGTTGTCATTAATACAGCTCACACAGAGTCAAATCATTCATTGGATCATGTACATTTCCAGTTATTCAAGACTCCTCTCTGTAATTTCTAGGAATGATCCCAAACAGAGAATCAGAGTGAATAAAAGCCAAGTGGGGTGAATGCGCTTGAGGAAAATTTCATTAAGGCCACAAAAAAATTTTTGTTGAATTCTTCCTAGTGCCGAAAAGAACATATGCCTTGCATCTTGAATACTTATGCTCATCTGATACTGTGTGTTTTGATACTGCTGGATTCTTACTGACTGTTTTCTGAGGTCTACTTTCCTTACTGTATAACTCTCCATATACTGGCTAGAGTATATTCTCAAGTCAGGTAAAAAGAACTGTTAAATTTTTGTTAAAACCTTACTAGTATCTTAACTTCTTTTAAAGTTATAATTAATTTAATAACAGAATGCCTTTCAATGTCCAAAATATGTCATAAAAATAATGTTTTTAAAGATTTGATGGCAAGATTTACCTACCATAGTGGCCCATGCGAGAGAATGATGATTACAGTATTTTTTTAAAACCTGTTCTGGTGCTTTAGTTTTAAATACTTACTCCTTTCGTGGTTTTTGAACTAAAAACAGGACTTTCTGCACATGACAAATTTTAATGGAACAGATACTGCAGTTTTATCATCTATGCTTAAGATTTCATAATGTCATATGAATTTGATTTAAAAAGCATAGGTTCTTTTCATGGTTGTAAGGGACCAGATGTTAAACAATAAACTTAATCTTAGGAACTTAGTTATTTTAAACAACAAAATTATTTATTTTAAGTATGACGTTGTGTTTGTGTTTAATTTTAAAAACAGTATACACATATACACACCCACATAAGATCATAGGACGGTAGTAGAGTTAAGTGAACTTAATACATCTAAAGTGCTTAGGACAGCTTGGCATGTAGCAATTTCTCAATTTGTGGTGTTTTTACAGCTAAAGGTGTAATATATGTTACTAAAATATTAAGTGAACCTTTCAAAAAATGCATTTTCTTAGCAGTATATTCATAAAGACTAGGCTATCATCAATATTAAAAACTCACAGTTGATGGTTAGTTTGAATGATAGAACTCAGTTACAAAGATAAAGGTGGACTGGGGTGAACACATTTGAAACAGGGTACCAGTTACAGTGATGTTTGCAGGTTATGTACCTTAAGCATGATTTCTTTCAGATAAGAACCACATAAATACCTGAAACTAAGAAAAAAAATTTAACAAAACTACCACTAAATTATCAAAAATTTTATCTGAAATATCTGAATGTATATTTTTCTATCTTAGAAAGAAATGTTTTCACTTAATATCTTGTATATTCATTCTAATTTAGAAAAGGAAAATAATTCATCTAATAACTGAGTATTCCAATGCTTGACATAAGTTTAACGTTATTTTAGATATAACTACCCTCTAGAAAAAAATAGGAAAAAATATGAAATTTTCTCAGCATTTAAATTTTGATATAAGTATTTAATGCTTTTGATTACTTTCCATTTTTTAAATTTTTAACTGTTTATTTCCTTGCGGTATCAAAAGTACCCAAAGGAAAGTGCATGACCTTTAATGACACACACTCCTGCTTCTTCTATTTACTGTGTGACCTACAGAGATTTAACTGAATTCTCTGAGACCTATGTTCATTATCTGTAAGAGGAGCAATTAGTGATCCACAGGGTTGTTTGATAGATTACATAATTTTTGATTTACTGAATTTATCCCATGTATAATAGATGTTTAATAAATGATAGCTGCCATCATTATTATTTTTGTTATGACTGTTAATCTAAAATAACATCCTGTATAGAATATTAATATGTTTAGGTTTTGAGTTGTTTTCATTATTCTTTAGATTGTAAACCTTTTCAGTTTAGAACAGCATTCAAGTTTGTGTTATGGGTAGTGTCTTAATGTATTAATAATACTAGTTAATATTAATAATTATTGAATAGTGCCTACTACTCAATAAATGTCAGTTTAATGAATGATTGAATTAATACATATCATGGCCTAACTTTAGTCAGGTCTGAACTACAGAAATTACTATCATGACATTTGGATATATGAGGGAAATTACACTTTCTCAAATCATCAGGCCAGCCTTGAATAGTCTCTGTAATTAATTGCTATGGAAATCAGGACACATATCTAATACATTTAATTTAATTTGATTAATTTTTCTCTCAATGTACTTGAAAAAGCAAACCTACAGAAACGTTGAAAGATATGTATTACACATCTATTAATATATTCTTTTTTGTGTACTGTTTTTTGCTGGACGATGTGACATTTTACTTGTAAATACTACAGCATGCCTCTCCTAAGAAAAAAAATATTCTTCTACATAGGCACAGTGCAATTATCACACTGAAGAAATCTTATATTGATTCAGTCTGGTCTACCATAGGACACTGTCCATTTAAAAATCTTTGCAATTGTTTCCTCCTCCCAAAAATACCTCTTCCAGCTGTTTTCCTCCTGATACAGCATCGAGTCTTAGATTCATGTCTTGCATTTGGTTGTCATGTCTTTGTGGTCTCCTTTTGTCGGGTCTTCCCACCATTTTGTGTGTGTGTGTGTGTGTGTGTGTGTGTGTGTGTGTTTCTTGACTGATAATTTGAACATTATTTTTCTTTTATTACATTTTTATAAAATCTTTTGATTTGAAGATCAAGAAATCTGGGTAATAGTAAAATTTCAGGTTTCAGGTAGATTGTTCAATCCACATTTAGCCTTGTGGTCTTTGTTGGAGACTGTCCATTGCTACCTAGATTGGATCCTAAATTTGGAATTGGGAGACTAGCAGATTGAAAAAAATCAATGTCGTTGAGTGAACTCAGATTAAATTGATCTACTGCATCTACACCGGTTGGTAGCAGGGAATGGAAGAGAACGTGATGCCTTAATTATTGGCTCACTGAAATAAATGAAAAAAAAATGAAGTAATGGTATTTATAGAGTCATGGGAAAACACAGAAAAGTAGTATTGACTTGAAGTAAGGATTTTGATGAACCTTATGAAAATCTGAAGATTATTTTCTGATTAAAATGATTAGAAGCTATTCCAAAAAGTTAATTTTTGTCACTCCACTCATGAAATGCAGTTTATGCCATCACTTAATGGGCAGTGTAAAATAGCTGCATTGCAGGTTAGAACATTTCATAAGAAATTTAATCCAGCTTTCCAGGGTTTATTTAAAGCCTGTGATATTTGATCACTTCACTAAAACAAATCAGATCCATTAGAAAGCTGAGTTACCTGGGCCTCGATTCCTGAGGTACTATGCATGACGATACAGTTATAAAAGCCTGACAGGCTAAATTCTGCTGAATATAATGTATAGCGAAAAATTACCTGTGAAGATTAATTTATGTGCTGCCCATAGGCAGAAAAAAAAGACAATGTAAACAACATGTTTTCCTATTTTTCACTTTTCAGTCAGAAAACTTAGCCAAATTCATTGGTCAAGCAGTGTGATATGCTTCACTCTGAAATGAGGGAATATCTTATTTTCCCACTGCTTTCTTGGTGACTTCATTAAAATTAAAAAATATATATGTTTTTGACATAATTGCAAACAGAAAAGCTAAGGATAGTACAAAGTATTCTCATACACCGCTCATCCAGTTTTCCCAAACTTTAACATTTTATCTTGTTTACTTAATCTGTCTCTACACATATATAGATTTTTTTCCTCCTGAATTATTTGAGAGTAACTTTCAGACGTGATGTCTCTTTACCCCTTAAAATGCTAAAATGTTTATTTCTTACAAACAAGGACCTCTTCTTGTATAATTAGAGTACAATGATCAAAATCCGTAAATGGACATGGACAATATTATTGTGATCTAATCTGATCAGATTCTCCCAGTTGTCAATAATGTAGTGTATATCAAAAGACAGTCTCAGATCATGCATTGCATTCAGTTGTTCATTGCATTTAGTTTTGTCAATATGATGTTTTCAAAGAATTCAAGTCAGTTATTTGTGTAGATTGTCCCTTAATGTGGGTTTATTCAGTATTTGCTTATGCATTTTTAACAAGAATGCCACAGAAACGAGTTTGTGATCTTCTCAATAAATCATATCTACAGGTACATCATGTCAGTTTCTTCCAATAATATGATTTTAACAGTGATCACTTGGTTAAGGTGGTCTCTGCCAGGTTTCTCAAGTACTAAGTTACTCTTTCTCCTTTTGTAATTAAGTGTCTTTTCTGGAGATACTTTATATAAGTTCTGTTACTTCTCACTGATTTTCAGTATCTATTCATGATTCTTTTCTGAATGAAGTATGATGGACTCCATTTTAGCCTAAACTTTCTGTTTTATATTTTGTTATCTGTAAGGCACCTTGATTTTCTTTTGGTCATGAAATGGCACGTATCTTAAGTTTTAAAGATTAAATGAATAAAGCTTTAATAATGAAAAATGCTTATGGCTCTATTTAATATCCTAGTGCATGATGTAGTCAAATGGTTAATTTTGGTTCAGAAAGTTGGACTCAAGTTACTATATGATAAAATGTGTGTATAGTGTGTGGGATGTTGAAAACAAAGAGACAATTATTAATAGGATGGTGAGGCTAAAACTAGGCATAGAATTCCAAGGGAATGTGACAGACTTCATTCCTTTTTTTATCTTGCCCTTTCTGGCTCTTATCTTCCACACAATCCTCTCTTATCAAGAACTTAATACAAAAGAAAGAAGCCCAACTCAGAGAAACTCAATGGAGACAAAGTAAAATAGAAGATAATTGATTAATCAGTAACAATGTACTCTCTCAATTTAGGACCAAGTAGCTTTGAAGAAAAGAAAAGATTTGTTTATGAACCAGATAGGAAACAAATCACAATAAATATCCTTCAAGAAACAAATATAGATATATAGATATTTTGTTCTCTATATAATGTTTTGGAAGTGTAAAATGTTACATTCACTTTAGAAAATTATATATATATATATATATATATATATATGTATATACAGAGAGAGAGAGAGAGAGAGAGAGAGAGAGAGAGAGAGAGAGAGAGCGCCTCCTCCTCCCTTTTTAAAATTCAATCACCATTTAATGGCCATTTGGGTTGTTTCCACTTTTTGGCTATTATAAATATAACTGCTATGGTCATTCGTACACAAGTTTTTGTGTTTTCATTTCTCTTGGGTACATACCTAGGAGTGAAATTGCTGGGCCATATATAAACTCTATGTTTAACTTTTATAGGAATTGCCAAACTTTTCTAAAGCAGCTGCACCATTTAACATTTTCACTAGCAACATATGAGAGATCCAATTTCTCTGCATTCTGGCCAACACTTGTTATGGTCTGTCTTTTTTTAAATTTTAGACAGGTGAAGTACTATCTCAAGTGGTTAATGATGGTAAGCATATCTTAATATACCTATTGTCCTTTTGTATATTTTCTTTGGAGAGCTCTCTATTCATTTTCTCTTTGGGTTATTTGACATTTTATTACTGACCTGTAATAGTGTTTTACGTGTTCTAGATACAAGTTCTTTATCAGTTGTATTGCAAATATTTTCTGTGGGGTTCTCTTCATACTTTCTCGATGTGTCCTTTGAAGCAAAAAAGTTCTTAATTTTGATGACCAGTTTATCTATTTTTTTCTTTGATTGTACTCTTTGTGTCATATCTAAGAAACCTTTGCCTACTCCAAGTTTATGAAGATTTGCACCTATGTTTTCTTGAAAGAGATTAATGGTTTAGCTTTTATTTTAGGGTCTTTGATTCATTTTGAGTCAATTTTTATATATGCTGTGATGGAGGATCCAACTTCATTCCGTTTTTTGTCATTAAGTGTCATATTTTATTAAATAATTTTGAAGATTAATTTACCTTACTTAACCATCATAATATGCTTAAGAAGCAGAGGAGGGGGTATGGAAAATGTGTTTTCATAAGATTAACACTAAGCTATATTGGGCATATATCCTATGCAACTCCAACCCACATTTTCCTTCTATTCCTTTATTGTAATGGAATGAAAAGGGGCCCAGAACAGGGATTGGTCATTGTAACATTCAGGTTCATCCTTCATTATCCACTGTACCCTTTATTTCTGAAGGTGCAGTGCCCTTGTTCTCAGCAAGCTGTTAACTAATGCTGGCTAACATGTTAGTACATTATAGCTAAAAAAATAAAAATAAATAAATCTTTAGTGAATGTTTACAATTGATCCAAAAATAATATGTAACACTGTAGAATGCAAGGCAGTGGATCATGCATAGGGGATTTATTTAGTCAGAAATAGGATTCTTCCCAGCATTCCTTAAATTCCATCCCCTAACAAAGTTACTTATTTTCCAGGGAAATCTTATGCAGCAGCCTTATGTTTTGTCAACTACCATAATACCCTCTACATCCCTCACGTTGCCATTTTTATGACGTAATCCCAACTTCATTCTTTTGCATGTGGATATTCAGGTGTCCCAACACCATTTGTTGAAAGGATTAGTCCTTTCCCATTGAATTATCTTGGAACCCATCACATTCTTTAGTTTAATTCATGTTGCTGCATATGTATCAGTTATTTGTTGCTTTTTATTGCTGAGGTAGTATTCCATTGTAAAAAATATGTCACACTTTGTTTATCCAGTCTCTCATTAATGTGTGTATGGATTGTTTCTAGTTTGGGGCTATTAATGAATAAAGCTGCTATGAACATTCTTTTTTAAATGGACATATGTTTTCATTTCTCTTAGATAAATAGTTAAATTGCTGAGTCATAGACTATGTGTATTTAATATTTTAAGGATCTTACAAAAACAATTTTCTAAAGTGAATGTAACATGTTATACTTCCCAAACTGAAATTTGGTTTGGCAATTTTTTCATTTAGTCATTCTAGTGATAGCTATATTCTAAGTAATTATTACCCATCTTATGGCTCTACAATAACTGCTTTTATTTCTTTTTTGGATAATATTCTATTTATTACCAAAAAATAATAGCATCATTAAATTACAGTAACATTTTTGGAAAACCACTATTGTCCAGGAGAATTAATTGGCTCCTAGGTTTTCACCGTTATAATTATTATTAAACACACTTGACTGAACACAGATATTTAAAGATGTTATATAATCTATGCACATGTAATATTATATTGAGTATGTAAGAACTATGAAAAAGAATAAGGTTAAAAGTGGTGAGATGAGGGGTTGTTTGTTTTTTATTATTCTAAGGGTTGGTGGTGAATTTTAGTAATAGTATAGAGGAAACAGGACCTATCTTGCAGTTTTGCCATTTGCTTTTAATCTTTGGATTAACGGATAGATAGAACATAGAAACTAGGTACCGAATTTCAGGATATTTAGCAATAGTGTACAAAAGCTCATAATTGGTATGAAAAGAGTTCAAATTTGTAATTAAGATAGATGATGTCCCATAATGCTGACAGTACTTGGAAATAAGAGCACTTAAATATCATCAGTGATATTTATAATGTCATGGAAATTGAAAGAGGTACCTGGGAAGTTTAAAATAAAGGAAAGAAATTACATAGTGGTCAACTTCACACAAAAAAGAAATACAGATATTCAATAAATGATTTTTTGTCATATGAATTTGGAAAGGTAAAAGGACAAAGTTTGTAAATAATGGGAAATTTGAGTTAAAATGGAACAGTCTTGGCACTTTGAGAAAATAATTTGATACTATTTGGAGAGCAGTTTGGATAGAGTCTTGAAAGTATGCGTGCTTCAGATTGAAGAAAGGAAGAAAGATTTAACAATTATTTTTAAGTGAAAGAAATGGGTTACAAAATGACATATAGTGTAAATCTCACTTATGTTTTAAAAATACGATGCATCAAATATAATATATTTATGTATGCAAAGAGGGATCTGGCAGACTACATACTAGCTTTCCCTGAGTAGATTTGGGGTTTTTTCCTCTGGTTTTCCTTATCTATACCTGCTGGTGTTCTTTTTTTTTTTTTTTCTGTAATGTGAATATAATAAAAATCAAAGAAATTTCTAATTAAAATAAAAATTGCCAACCCAAATGTGATTAAAGAGCAGAGTGAGCAGGACTCTGAACCAATACTGTAAAAACCATTCCCTCTGTGAGAAAGCTCGAGGTAAGCCTTGAGGAGGAAGAGTCTTAGGGAAAGGGGAGTGGGCTCTAGGCTGTGATAGGCATACGTTTTTTGACTTTTTATTTGGATATCATTTCTAATTTATGAGAATATTACAAAACAAGTACAAAGAATTTTCTTACACACTATACCCAATATCAAAATTAGAACATGAACACTGACACAGTACTGTTTATTATTCTAAAGACCAAATTCAGATTTGGCCTATTTTCTCTGTCCTTTTTTTTCGGTGCAGGATTCAATTCAGTATCCCTTAAAACATTTAGTTGTCATGTCTCCTTAGTTTCCAGATTCCAACAGTTTCTTTCATGACTGGCACTTTTTTTTTTTTTTTTTTTTAGAAGTTTTATTCAAAGAGTATTGTGTCCCTCTTTTATTTTTCTTTAAATTTTGTTGGGGGAACATTGGAGAACAGTGTGTTTCTCCAAGGCCCATCCGCTCCAAGTCTTTCAGTCTACTTGTGGAGGGCGCAGCTTAGCTCCAAGTCCATTTGCCATTTTCAGTCTTCAGTTGAAGGGGGTGCAGACCACCATCCCATGCAGGAATTGAACCAGCAACCTTGTTGTTGAGAGCTGCTGCTCTAACCAACTGAGCCATCCGGCCGCCCGACTTTCGCACTTTTGAAGAATCCTGCTCAGTTATTTTGTTGAATGTCCCTCAAGTTTGGGTTTTTTTATATTCCCTCATGATAAAATTTAGGATATGCTTTTTTGGCAAGAATCCACAGAAGCAATGTGCCCTTCTCAGTGTAGCATATCAGTCTCATATCTGAGTTAACTTTAATTACTTGGCTTTGGTGTTCACAGGATTCTTCTCTGTAAAATTATTGTTTTCCTTTGTAATTAACAAGTACTATGTGGAGATACTTAGATACTATATGCAAATGTCCTGTTTTCCATCATGTTTTTACCCACTAATTTTAACATTCGTAGATAATTCTTGCTTCTAACAATTATTAATGTGGTGCTTAACAAATGGTCATTTTCTATTTATACCATTTCTCTCCATCTATTAATGGGAATTCTAATGTAAGGAGGCACTGTCCTTCTTCTCCCACTCATTCAATTATTTATTATGTCAGTATGGACTCAGCTCTTTATTCTGTGGGCTATGATCTATATCACTGATTGATAATTGAAGGGTTGATGAAGACTTGCCATGTTAGTTTCCAAGGATAAAAGTAGGACTGATGGATGAAGGGCAGGAAGGTACAGCATACTGGACTGTTTGAAGGTAGTTTCTTGTTGCTTTGAGTACTTAAGCAAACTTGATAAATCACTTTTAACTGAGGGAATGCAGAGATAGTTCATGCCTGGCAGCAGTAGTTGGACTTTATGACCTTGAAGATCTCTTGTAACCTTGAGATCCTCTCAGCAGCTTAAGCAGAAAACACAGATGGCCACTTCATAACTTACTTAACTACTAAGCTTGTGTAATAAGGGTTTTATATCAGAGCATGTTTAGCTTCTGGTGTACCTGTCACATGATGAGTAAGACCCAGCCGGCACCCAGACAAAGGGTAAGGTATATGGAATTTAAATGCAGATAGTCTAAAAATTCCAGACCTGACAAATTCAACAACTTTCGTGTAGCTGGGTTCTCACATCTTAGAACTAAACATAATGATGTATAAGTTTAGCTCAAGGTGACTTTTTTCTTGGAATGTATAAAGGAGGTTACTGCATTTTCTGGTATAATTGTGTTTTAGTACCAAGTACATTGCTCTATGATTTGTTGCCTACCGCCACTTCAAATCCATTTTCAGCACATTTTCCTTAGAATTTCAGCCTTGATTTATTTACCCCCAGACATTTCCATTTTTAAGATGAATTCTACCGTGTTTCCCCCAAAATAAGACCTAGCCGGACCATCAGCTTTAAAGCGTATTTTGGAGCAAAAATTAATATAAGACCCGGTATTATATGATAGCATATTATATTAATGTAAGACCCAGTATTATGTTACATTATGTTATATTATATCATATTATATCATATTATGTTGTGTTACCGGGTCTTATATTAATTTTTGCTCCAAAAGACGCAGTAGAGCTGATTGTCCGGCTAGGTCTTATTTTTGGGAAAACACGGTATACTTGTCTGTATTTCCATGATTTATGAAATATTTCCAGTGAGGCAATATAATTTTTAGCAAATTTATTTTGTTTTCTTAATGGTCTCTTGTTTGTTTCTTCTCCCCGCTTTTATTCTGCCTGCCCCCACTCCAGTTCAAGCCATTGTTTCTCAGTTTAGTCATGTAGGACACAGCTCCCTGGCCCATGCTGGTATCATGAGCCTTGTGCTCCCCCGGCTTAGGCAGTCAGCCGCCAGTCAGCAGCCCACAGTAGCCCACACTGACCTCCGGCTCCTCACGGCAGCCCACGGCAGCCCACGGCAGCCCACGGCAGACCAGCTCCACGGAGAGCTGTTGTTCACACTCTTAGCTGTAGAGGGTGCAGCTCACTGACCCATGTGGAAATCGAACCGGCGACCTCAGCATTGGAGCAGGGCGCTCCAACCACCTGAACCACCAGGCCGGCCTAAGTTAAATCTCTTAATAAGAGCATTGTACACAATCATACCATTATTAGAGTTCCCTAATATTATGTAATATCTAGGCTATACTTAGATTTCTTCATTTGTCCCCAAAATAAAACACATTTTGAGTCTAGAGGACAACCACCACTATCTCTTCTAATGGACAACCACCAAGACTAAAGTCCAGGATGAGGAGACAGCATTGCAAACAAAGTATAATCAATTGATATGATAAATATCTGTACAGAGATAGTAAAGAAAGGAGTGTTCAGTTTTATCTGAGGAAGGCTGTGGGGTTAAAAAAATATTTGATTCCACCACCTTTGGGATTGTTAAGAAATACTGATTCTACAGATCACTTTCTTCTAGTTCTAGGTGTTTTGGGGGCAAATTGGATGGGTTATGGTAGAATGACCACAAGGCATTCTATGTTGATGTTGCTACTTGAGACTAGACTGGCTGCTTAAAATAGCCTAGGGGAAGCAGGGCTGGGGGTGCAGCTGGTGTGGGGATACCATTGTTGCAAAACATTCTGAAAATGTGGCCAAGGCTGGGAACTGGAGACCCTGCCTGGTGGACTGAAAAATGTGAATTTTGCTCTGGGGATTAATGGTTCCCAGATTCCCTCACCAAGCTGCTCTTTGTATCATTTGAATCTTTATAGACCTAAGGGAATCTTGCAGGATTTAGTTTAGAATCTGGCTTTCTAAAACCCCTTGGGTGACTTTGTTGTTTAGCCAGGTGCAGTGTGGAACATGGCCTAAAGCAATGAGATTTGCATTTAAAATTCTTGAAATAACTGCATTATCTAATACTTGAAATTTGGGTATAAGAAAGTGGCTATAATTTTACTTTGTTTTAATTAATTTAAAATTTAAAACTGAGTTAAAGCAAAATATTTTCAATTAAATACAACTTGGTTTTGGTAACACTACATTTCACTTTTACCATTGAAAATTTAGCTTGAACTGAGATGTATTATGTGTAAAGTATGCATTGAATTTATAGATTCATATTTAAAAATATCTCTGACAATTGTTTATTACATGTTGAAATAATATTTTTGATGTAGTGGCTTAAACAGAAATATATTAAAATTTTATTTCACCTATTTCTTTTTACTTTTCACAGCCATTAGAATGTGATCTCTTTAAGAGCGGATATCTTTTCTCCTGGTAACCATGCCTAGTCCATGTTGTGGCACTATATAAGTACCTGTAAGACAAATGCACTGAGGGAGAAGCAGTAGGAACAGAGAACAAGGGATGAATGGAAGAGGTTTTAAGTAAGATTGCTGAAGTTGGAGGCTGAATTTGGGTCTTGACTGTAGGAGGCTCCTAAGAAGACTCATGGGTTATTAGGTGGATTTGTGGCTTAAAGGACGCTTAGGCAAGTGGTAACTAGTTAACATTTTAGATGTGGTTGAGTTTTAATTGCCTGGTGAAGATGTCCAGTTGTTGGATAATGGAGTTTGAACTTCATGAGAAAGATCTCTTCTTGCTGTGGGAGTCAGCAGCAAATAGGTGTAGACTGAAGGCCAGTATGTAGATAAATGGGGAGTTTGGAGAGAAGGCAGAGGATACCAGCATCATTTATAAGTGGGCAGAGAAGCCAGCAAGAGAGACTGTAATGATGGGTGGAGAATTGAAGAGAGGATCTTAAAGAAGTGATCGATAGTGTCAAAGATACTTGGCAATTGGGAGTATAGCGGTGAATTTTGGACAGTTTCAGTGAAGTGATGGGAGCAAAAACCTCATTATAATGAGTATAGGAGTGCACGTTAGACAGTGATTGCAGACAATTACTTGGAGGACATTCTTTGTAAAATGGAGCAGGGGGATAGGGTGGCAGCTAAATGCATATTTCTGGAGGGTTCTGTTTTGTTAAGTTAGAAAAGACTTAAGTTTGTTAATAGCCTGTAGGGAAGGGCTAGAAGGGGAAGATTTACAGATCTTGAAACTGTCTCCAGAATGCCCTGTTTTTTTTCTGTTAGGAATGTGTAAATACTTCTGTGCATATCACCACCAGCTAAGTACTGAATAAATAAATAAATAAATAAATAAATGAATGAATGAATACACAGTACTTTTGGAGGTTATGTTCTTAGAAAGCCTAGGCAGACATAGACATTTTTTTTTCTTCTTCAAGGTGGAACATTGGAGGACTAGAGACCCAAGGCCACATGGGCAATATGGAAAGAACTGAAAGTCCAAACCTTTGGAAGATCGTGAATTATCTAGTTATCTATGACCTTCTAAATGGAGTTAGGTGAGCCAAGGTCCCTGAATATTATCTTTGATCATGATGAGGGAGCATTCCAGGCAGGATGACTTCATAATCTTGAGGAGTATTTAAGTGATATTTAAAAAAAGAGATGTATTTGGAGCCTGCCCTCTATTATGAGTCTTAATAATATGAGTGCATATCAACTGCATTTGTAAAACTAGTGTGATTGAATCTTCTCTGATTGAATTAGATAATCTGCAATTTGTTCTTTTAATTGTTTTGTATTAATGTGGCAGGTCTTATTGGGGTATTATTTAATACCAATACGTTTTCACTGAATCTTAGACCCCTAATTCTATGAAAGTGAAAATTTTAAGGAAAAGGTTAGGTAAAAGGTAAAACATATTATGGCAATCCAGAAATAAGGAACGTTTTTAGTCCAAGAGATATTTAGAGGTGAAATAGACAGTGACCTCTGAGCATGTCCTCAAAAGCTGGATTCTAAGTCGGGTTCTAAGTTCACCCAGTACTTCATAACTGTGTGGACCCAGTACGCATATGCTACCAGAGAGCAGGCCCTTGGCTTGGTATCCGGGTTCTTTGGAGCTCAAGCAAAGAATTGAGTGAGACACAGAAATATAGTGGTGAAAGAGCAGTTTATTAGAAGCAAAATACACTCCAAAGAGATAGGAGGGGATCCAAGCACAGAAGAGTGGCTCAAAAGGTGCTGACTGGTGAGGACTTGGACTTTTTATTTCCTTTCCTAGAATGGGCTACTCCTCTCTAATTGTGGGGCTGCTTGATTGATACCTGTGACTGATCAGGGTTATTGGTTATGGTAAATATGGGCAAGTTTGGGCAGAGAGTGGAGGTCTTTTGGGCAGTCATTTCCCATAGACTATGTTGGACGTGCAGGAATGTTACCTGATGTATCCAGGTGTCTTGGAGACCCAATTCCTGTCTCTAACTGCCTGTGTTATGTCCCCCTTGAGAGATGTGATCCCCATAAGTCTCTGTGGGAAGTTGAGGAATAGGAGATCTCCTCTTCTGTATTTGCTTCCTGCTGAATGTGGCCATTGTCCATACCTATTGGGGATTCACGAGACTCTTGCCCTGTCTGATCTTGGATGAGGGGAAGGGGTCTTGAGATCCACCTGGAGGACCAGGTTGGCTTCTTTGGTCAGGAAGTACTGGAAATTATGGTGGGGCATCACTTGTATCCCAATGGCCCCTAAGTGAGGGGAGATAGATTTTAGTTAATAGAATTAAAAGTGTTGGCCCAAGAAGCAGGTTTCCAAGCCATTGACACAGGGTGACTGCGTAATGAAAAATTTGTTTAGCTTCATGGAGCCTGTGGCCTTTTCTTCTGGTTTAATTGGTCATTCAGTTATTGTTCACCCGGGAGGTAAGCCTGGAAAGAATCGCTGCAATAAAATGACTAGTCAACAGACATTAATCACAAGCTTTAGGATAATTACCTAAAGCAGGGGGTAGGAGATGTCTATGATTCAGGTTAAAAACAATCTATTATTTATGATTAAGAAACTGATCTGAAAAAGGATTATAACCAGGAGCTACAGAGGCGAAACACTAGGGAAAAGAAAACTTAATTTCTATAGTGAGAAGCTCTTTTCTTTGGCCTGTATCACATATACTGAATTTGGACATGAGGTAAAAACATTTTGAATAGCAACACTGTGCAGCTACAACTCAGACAGATCAGTGAAAGCAGGCAAGTGGGTTCACAAAGACAATTCTCACAATCTGAGGAAAGAAACTACCATAGGAATTGTGTTGTTCTTTTAAGTTCTACACACCTTTGATAATCTTAGTTCCATAAACATTAGTAAATATTAGTAACTAATGGACTTTGTTGTAAATGTTAGTACTAGCTGCAGACATTATTACTTGTAGAACAGTGCCTTAGAGTTAAACACTATTATACAATCTTGTTAGTCCTCTGGTTTGAGTCCTAGCTCTGAGAGTATTTATTTGACCTTGACTAGTTACTTAACCTTTCTAAAACCTTATAAAAAAATGGAGATATTAATACAACTAATCTCAGTAAGAAAAGCAAATGAGGTACTTCCTATAAAGTGGTCATAATGATGCCTGGCAAGTAGTAAATGCTCAATACATAAATAATAGCTATTAGTAAATGTTCTTTTAATTGTGGATTTAAGCCTGGAATTATTACATTTTTGTTACATGTTGAAAGACATGTAGAAAAGGAAGAACTACCCAATATGTATTTTCCCCTTAAATAGTTGGTTCATTTCCACACAAATTAAAGTCCAACAATATATGTAATCCATGGTTCATTTAATCCTCCTTGTAAACCTGTTAATAAGTGCTATTACTAGTCCTGATTTATCTTAAGGAAACTGACTCAGAGACTTCACAGAGGAAGGACTTGTTCTAGGCCATATGGTTGGAAAGTGATGGAGCTAGGAGAGTAGCCAGTTTGTCTGGTTCCACATTTTAAAAAACAACGTGAAACAATTAAGGTACACAAAAAATAGAATTCTACACGGAACACTAGATTTGGTTATTAATTTTAAGCATGGACGGGATAGTCCATGAAAAAGCCGTGGGTTTCACTTTAGAATCTTCTAAGGAATAGGCTTGGGGGCACACCTACAGTCAAGGGAGAGAGATGATGACACGTGAGAATGAAGTTCCAGAGGAGAGGTAGATTATAAAAATTCAGTTGAAAACCTTCTTGAGGGTGTACAAAAGAGCAGGTTAAGTAGCTAGTGTTTAAGGCATGATTGGATTTGGCAATTGAGAACTCACTTATAACCTTGCTAGGAGCCATTTAAAATATTTGAGTAAGGGGGGAATTTGATAGGATGATAGCTTGAGGCAGATTTGGGCTCTGAAAGGTTTTTATTTTTTTGACTGGGAATACTTTGTACTGGTTCATAACTTCAGAGGAAGAGGTCCAGACTCAAGGACATCCGTGACTAGAGAGGTGTTACTCTTAGGTCAGTCATATTTTCTACGGATTTGGAGCCAATCTTCAATTGACCTGTTTTGTGGTGAATTAGAAGTGGTCCCTCCCTCTAGTAACTTGTGTCCTCTTTGTCTTTGCCCCTCCCCTAAATTAAAGGATTTACTTTGGAATCTGTGACCCTGTGGCCAAATGAGGGTGGAGTTTTTGCTCAGGATGGAAGTTTAAAAATTAGAAGTCTGGATCTGGTGCGGAGAAGTGGGAAACTTCTGAAATCTCTGCCATGGCTCTTATCCAGCGTGAGGAAGCCATGAGGTCTTATGGTACCAAGGTAGGGAAGGTGGCAATGAGTAGTGTGACCCAGTCCCTTAGACAGCCACTTCTTCCTTTCAGGCCAACCCAGTCCTGCCTTTCTGTGGCCTTTGAACCAATTACCAGTTGACTGTAAAAAAAACCTGAAGAAACAGAGATGAGAGGCAAAGCTCAAAGAATGGTAGGCTAGTTGTCTTCTTTTTAAGCCTAAAAAAGGGAAGAAGAGAACTTAATGGCTGGAATTCTGGAGGACACAATGTCACTGCTCTAGGTAGCTGTTTTGTAGGTCCCCTTTGAGGGAAGAATTTTGTGTGTGTATGTGTGTTAAATGTTCGAATCTCTTTGAGTGAATTTTTGGTGAGTAGCTGGTTCATCTTTCCTTTTGATTTAAAGTTGGTTTTGTTAGCAAGTAGTTGTGGCAATGAACATTATACAGAGGTTGGTTGCAAAGCAGAGCTTTCCTTCCGTGCTTCTTAATAACGAATTGGGGGTGGGGTGGGGGTTACATAGAGTATTGGGCATGATTGTGTCATCTCAAAGCCAACATTAATGGAGGCACCAGTGGTTCTCCCTGAATTTTTTCCCTAAACATTCAATTTTCAGGTTGAGAATCTAGATCCTGAGGGTGTCACTTCTGGTTAGGCATAAATACTCTGTGGGCTGCTCCCTGTGCTCTGCGGGTTAGTTTTTGAAATTGCATTATCCTCAAAGTGGGTGAAAATTGGTTCAGGGGGGCGTGTAAAAAAATCTTAGATATTACAATGGGGCACAGTACATAAACAGATACTATACTGATCCTATATCTGTATAGTGTACCACAGATACTATAATACCACAGATACTATATCTGTGGTATTAAAATTTCATGAGGAAAGCTATTAGGGATAAAAAAAAAGTTTTAAAAGACTCCTGGGGTGGGAAGTGGGGGTGGGGGAAAGAAAGCAGGTTGAGAAACACTGGTCTGTCTATCTGTAATAAAGCTCATAGTCTTGTTGGACAATGTCTCTGAACAGGCTTTGAAAGGCTTTAGTGTTTCTTGTGATCTGAGCACCTGTTTCTTGATACAGGAAATACTGCATGTATGGAATGTGAGGGTGTGTTGGGAGGGGCTACAATCAGATTCTGTCCAAAGGGCAAAGTTATTTTAGAATAAAATACCTCTTTGCTCAATGACATTGCAGCTCCTTCAAGCGTGGGCCTAAGAGTATCACAATGATAAGGACGTAGAGAAATGAGAAAATGGAGGGGGCTTGGGAACTATTGGACCCAGATATGATTCAAGATGTTTAACATTCCTGTTGGTTTGGAGTGAGTAGGAGGGGGTAAAAACAACTTACAAATCTTGGGATGGGCATAGAGGGAAAGGCAGAGAACCAGATGAACTGGAATTACTTACTGTCTTTTAAACTGTATCCTTGGGCTCTTTTGGGCCAGTAAAGAATGGGTGTGGGAAGAAGATGGAGATGGTGGGGGGACAGAAGAAGAGGAAAAGAGACACGGGGGCAGGTGGTATGAGTTTGGTGTTCCCAGCGCACACGTGGAACTTGGGGTAAAACAGCCACCATTTCAAGTCAAAACATTTCACTTCCTTCACAGAATTAGTTTCTTTTTAGAGATACTGGGTGTTAAATATTTTGAGATTCAAGATGGAGGTTTTGGCCTACACTATATCTAAACAGATTAAAGGCCAAGAAAGTTTTCATTTAAGAAAAATCATAATGTAGCTAGTGGAGCCTATTTTGAGTAGTAGTTTGGATTAGTGCACTCATCAGAGTGATGGAGTCAGCTCCCTGGGGCTCGCCGACCGTGCACATTACTTCCCAACTCTTGCTGGGGTGATCACATTGATAGATTACAATCCACCCAGGTGGGCATATTTATACCACAGAGATTGGCCAACACTACAAAATAGGGCTTCCTCCCCCCAACTTTCCAAGCTGATTTTAAACATTTACCGGCATGCCACTGAGTACAGTATCTGTAAGACAAATGTTGAAAGGTGTGCATAGCCTTCCTGAAATATTTTAAACAATTACTAGCAAATGTGTATATACTCTGCACCCCTTCTTATTATGCTCTAATTTGTAATTTGGTACTACACAAACTATTCTGCATTTAGTTTTTTCTCTCTTAATATACCCTAGAAATATTTCTATTTCTAGAGAGCTTTGTCAATTTTGGTTTAATTTCAAATGAAATATGTTAAAAATCAAAATAATATTTAATCAGATGTGGTCAAATAGTGCCCAAGCCACTTCTGTTTTTCTCATGGTTAAGTATTGCTCCTAAAGTTTATTTATACGAATATGAATATATATTTTTATATAAATATGAATATACTCATATATTTATACAAATATGAATGTATATTATTACTTCCCTGTACTTTTTATACAAAAAGAAACAGTCCATATACAGGCTTTTTATCCTTTTTTTTAATACAGTATGTCCTGGACATTAGCAATGCATTTTTTTTCCCCATTCTTTCTCACCTGCAAGGTATTACATAGCTGTACTACAACTGAATTAGTCTGCTACAGATGGACATTTGAATATTTTCAGTTGTTTATTAAAACATACAAAGCTGTCAAAACATATGTAATCGTGTATAGTTATAACTAGGATAAATTCCCACAAGTGAAATTGCTGTATCAAAGGATGTTACATTCATAATTTTAATAATTATTGCCAGATTGCTCTCCATAGGGGATGCACCATTTTTCACTGCAACCAGCATTATATTAGACTGTAACCCCCACAGCTTCCCTAAGGGCCTGTGTGGTTAAACTTGTTGATGTTTGGTATTCTGATAAGTGAAAACTATGATCTTAGTTTCATTTTAATTAATCTCTCTTAAAGTTGAGCAGGTTTTGACAGTGTTTGCCTCGGGGTTGTAGTGAGGATGAAATGAGTGTATTATAATATAGCTAACATGCATTGAATTGTTAGTGCTCTCTTAGTGATCACCAATCCACTGGGCTAACGATCCACTGTGTCAGCTCATGTAAACGCCATCACAATCTATATGGACCGTTGTAGGAAGGAAACAAAAGTTCTGGGTAACATCTCCTAGGGGTTGTAATTCTTCAGGATTGCCCTCTTCCATTCCCCATTTTAAAGTTCAAGATTAACCAGTAACAGCAGTTAGATTGGTTTCCTTTCAACACTTCTACTTAAAAACAAATAACAAACAAAAAAACATTCCTGCATGATGCAAGTGTAAATTAAAAAAAAAAATCTACATAATGTATAAACGTGTTTTTTTGTTTGTTATTTTTTTAAGGAGGGCACAGCTCACAGTGGTCCATGTGGGGATTGAACCGGCAGCCTTGGTGTTACTAGCACCACGCTCTAACCAACTGAGCTAACCATCCACCCCCTGTAGGTGTGTTTTTAAATAAGATGATGTTACATATTTTTAAAATTGCTTTTTCACTCATCCATGCTGATTGACTGGTTGTTTTTTTGTAACGTCTTTATTAGATACACTTCACACACCGTACAAATCGTTTGTGTTGTCGATTCACTTTTAATATGGCTTGAACTGGATTTTTTTTCCCTCCAGTAGTGGCAAATCTGTTTGTTCTGGCCACTCAGTTTCACTATGAATAGCAAGTTTCACTGTGAAACACTCAGTTTCATAATGAGTAGCAAGAATAAGAATAACCGTTTCCTTAGGATGTGTGCGTGCACACACAGACACAGACACACACACTATTACATTTAATAGAATGTTTTTGTAAGAGTTCAGGGGTGATTTCTGAGGATACAGAACAGAAAATCTTATTATCCTGCACTGAAATGTGATCTGTTAAATTGTTCTTAAATTCTAGGTTTAGTAGTTGTCAGTGTATAGAACATATTTTTGTGTAATTATGGACTTGTGATACCACTGTTTTTAAAAAGTCCTATGAGATGTAACTAAATAATAAAGGTCAGTTACTTTTAATTAAGCTCAATAATTAATGAGAACATCTAATGCTTTGGGGCACATAAATCTTTTTTTTATTAAATTTATTGGTGTGATATTGGTTAGTAAGATTACATAAATTTCAAGTGTGTAATACTATAATATCTCACCTGTATATTGTATTATGTGCTCATCACTCAAAGTTTAGTCTCCTTCTGTCACCATATATTTGACCCCCTTTACCTAACTCTTCAACCTCGCCTTACCCTCTTTTCTTCTCTGATAACCACCATATTGTTGTCCGTGTCAATAATTTTATTGGATTTGTTTTGTTCTTCTGTTGCTTTCTGTTTTATAGCCTCACATATGAGTGAAATCAATAAATTCTTGTCCTTTTCTGTCTGACTTATTTCGCTTAGTATGATGCTCGCAAGATCCATCCATGTTGTTGCAAATGGCAGTATTTCATCTCTACCTATGGCTGAGTAATATTCTATTGTGTATTTGTACCACATTTTTATCTAATCATTCATCAAAGGACAATTGGGTGGTTTCCATATCTTGGCTACCATGGATAATGCTGTAATTAACATAGGGATACATATATCTTTATGAATAAATGTTTTCAATTTTGGGGGGTATAAACCCAGAAGAAGGATTGCTGGGTTATAGGGTAGCTCTCTTAATTTTTTGAGGAACCTACATACTGTTTTCTATATTGACAACCAATTTGCATTGCTATCAGCAGTGCATGAGGCTTCCTTTTTCTCTACATCCTCTTCAACACTTATTACTTCTTGTCTTATTGGTCACAGCCATTCTTATAGGTGTGAGGTGGTATCATTGTGGTTTTGATTTGCGTTTCCTTTATAGCTAGTGAAGTTGAGCATATTTTCATGTATGTGTTGACCATTTTTATGTCTGGGAAAAGTGTTTATTCTGCCCATCTTTTAATTGGATTATTTTTGGGGTTTTTTGTTGTTGTTATTGAGTTGAATAACTTTCTTTATGTATTTTGCATATTAATCTGTTATGGGAGGTGTTTGTAAATATCTTCTGCCATTCAGTTGGTTGCCTCTTTGTTTTGTTGATGGTTTCTTTTGCTGTTCAGAAGCTTTTTAGTTTGATACAGTCCCATTCACTAATTTTTACTTTTTTCCTGCCATTGGGGTCCAATTCATAAAATCC
This sequence comes from Rhinolophus sinicus, assembly GCF_057876585.1. NCBI lineage: Eukaryota > Metazoa > Chordata > Mammalia > Chiroptera > Rhinolophidae > Rhinolophus > Rhinolophus sinicus. The sequence continues at coordinate 46,951,571 of NC_142515.1, forward strand.
TCTTTGAGACCATAGTCCATAAGTTTAGTATCTATGTTTTCTTCTATGTATTTCATTGTTTCAGGTCTTATATTTAAGTCTTTGATCTATTTTGAGTTAATTTCTGTATATGGTGACAAAATAGCAGTCTAGTTCCATTCTTTTGCATGTGGCTTTCCAATTTTCCCCGCACCATTTGTTGAAGAAGCTTTCTTTTCTGCATTGTATGTTTTTGGCTCTTTGTTGAAAATTAGTTGCCCATATTTGTGTGGATTTGTTTCTGGGCTCTCAGTTCTTTTTCATTGTTGTGTATGTCTGCTTTTCTGCCAATACCATGCTGTTTTGAGTATTGTCACTTTGTAGTATAGTCTGCAGCCAGGGAATGTTGGGTCATAAATCTTAAAATGACCTCAATATCTTCTCTGTAGAGGAATGTACACACTGAAGTCCTAGTATATTTCAATAGTCATATTTATAAAGTTAAATGCATCAAGTAAGAAACAAAAACAGACTTCACATTTCCTCACTTCTCTTTCCTAGTGCTAACCGCTGTTAACATTTATGTTTATTCTACCAGCTTTTTGTCTGTGCTATACAAATGTTTTTGTGTTTTAAATGAAAAGGGATGATAACACCACATTTGTGGCTTGTTTATTCAGGCTGATATATTATGGATATCTTGCTGTGCAATTAGTACATTGATGCATAGAGTAATGGCTGCACATTATTTCACAATATGAATATATGAAAAGTTTGCGCATACTTTCTCCAGTATAAATGCTATGTTGCATTGTAATATGCTTTTTTATTTTTGCCATTTAAATGGATGAGAAAGTTACATTTAGTTTCATTTGCTTGTCTTCTAGTAAAGTCAAATGTCTTTGATCTTTTGGATTTCCACTTAAGTGAATTGCATATTCCCATTCTTTATTCACTATTCTATTGAGTCATTTTCCTTTCCTTATTAATTTGCTGGGAGCTTTTTAACATTAAGAATAATAATTCTTAAATTGACTATGAAGGAGCATGTGAGAACCTTTTAGGGTGGTGCAAATTTTCACTATCTTGATTATGCTAGTGGTTGTATTTGTTAAAAATTATAGAACTGTTCCCCCAAAAAGGATGATTTTATTATATATAAATTATAATCTAATAAACCTGACTTAAATTTCATATATATATATGTATATGTATATTAGTAACCCTTTACATGTATTGTGAGTATTTTCCCAGTGTATCAATTGACTTTTGAATTTTTTATGGCAATATTTCTCCTACGTTTTTTGACACCTGTATATATCAGGGAATACATTTTACATCTTGATTCAGTGCACAGACACATCCAAACACATGAAAGATTTACATGGTAATTGTCTTTATTAAATGTAGTGTACTTATATTTTTCTTTACTATTCCTTAAAAAAACACTTGTCACAAAGCATTAAATTGGTATTGGGACTCATGGATTATGATCAGCAATTTTTTTTTTTAATTTATTGGGGTGACAATTGTTAGTAAAATTACATAGATTTCAGGTGTACAATTCTGTATTACATCATCTATAAATCCCATTGTGTGTTCCCCACCCAGAGTCAGTTCTCCTTCCACCACCATATATTTGATCCCCCTTACCCTCATCTCCCATCCCCCACTCCCCTTTGATCAGCAATTTGAAAAGCATTATATTGTAGTGTCTTTGCATTTTTAATTATTAATATTGGAGACTTGATTGAGTGGGACAAAAGTAGAAGAAAATAAAATTGTTAATATTATATGTAGTCAAAAAAGTCTATTTTTTCCTTTATGGCTTCTTACTTTTCACTTTTGCTTTGGGAGATTTTTTTCCTACTTTCTAAATTTTCTTATTGTTACATCTTTTTTTATATTTAAATTATTAGTATATCTGGAATTTTTGCTACATGTTATGAGCTAGGGATCAAACTTCCTTCTTGTGTTACTATTAAGACATTTAGACTTTCTCCACTGTTGAGAAACGCCAGCATTTTAATAATAAATTATTTAACATTCTTGAGTTTAGTCTGTTAATTTGTTTATCTACCCTGCCTGTTAAAATATTATTATTCCTTTTTAATAATAAAAATATTTTTATACCATTGTTGAATGTTTTTTAAAGTTGGCCATTTGAGGTTTATTTTTTTAAAGTAACAACATTGAAATGTAATAGACATACAGAAAATCTATGTGTCATAATTGTATATTTTGATGAATTTTGACAATCTGAACATAACTTACGTAACCTGTAACCTGATCAAGAAACTTGTTTGTTTCTACTAATACTGTTTAATATTTGATTATATAATTTAGTAATGCTTACATATTTTATATTCTGAATGTAATTATCACCCTTCTGAACTCTGATTCATTTTTTTTTTCTTTTTTTTTTTTTTTAAGATTTTATTGGGGAAGGGGAACAGGACTTTATTGGGGAACAATGGTCAAATTGTTGTCCTTTCAATCTTAGTTGTGGAGGGTTCTGTTCAGCTTCAAGTTGTTGTTCTTTCAGTCTTAGTTGTGGAGGGCGCAGCTCAGCTCCAGGTCCAGTTGCCGTTGCTAGTTGCAGGGGGCACAGCCCACCATCCCTTGCGGGAGTCGAACCGGCAACCTTGTGGTTGAGAGGACAAGCTCCAACCAACTGAGCCATCTGGGAGCTCAGTGGCAGCTCAGCTCAAGGTGCCGTGTTCAATTTTAGTTGCAGGGGGCGCTGCCCACCATCCCTTGTGGGACTCGAGGAGTTGAACTGGCAACCTTGTGGTTGAGAGCCCACTGGCCCATGTGGGAATCGAACCAGCAGCCTTCGGAGTTAGGAGCACGGAGCTCTAACCGCCTGAGCCACCGGGCCGGCCCTGATTCATTTTTTTAAGTAAAGTTGTATCATCTTCATTCAACCAGAAGTCTCCTCATTTTTTATGTTTATATTAATAATATAGAGGTTATCTTCTTATTTGCTCCTGACATCAATGGAAATGCCCTTACTATCCTAATTCCTATAGTATCGTTTTGGATGAGCTGTTTCAAGTTTTTAAAAAATAGGGTAAAAAAAAAAAAAATAGGGTAAGAGCAGGAAGTAGACAGTTATTGCTTGATGGGTACAAGGTTTCTCTTAGAATGATGAAAATGTTCTGGTATACAGAGGTGATTTTTGTACAACCTTGTGAATATACTAAAAACCACTGAACTGTATAATTTTAAATGATAACATTGAATTTTATTCTATGGAAGTTTCATCTCAAAAAATTTTTTTAAAAGGTAATGGTTTTATATCATTACCCACTCACCAGAAAGACTAAAGTGAAAAGAGAGAAAATACTACTTGTTAATAAGAATGTAGGACAATTGGAGCTCTCATAATCACCATTGGGAGTGTATATTGATAACTATATTAGAAAATTATTTGCCCTATCTCCTAAAGCTGAAGATATTTGCTATGTTTATTTTACAGGCAGATTTTGACAAAAAAACAGTAAATGGCCCCAAGTCAGAATCCATGGAATACAGTAGATGTGGTCATGGGGAAGAACAAAGATCGGAATTGAACCCACAACCTCTTGAAAATGTAGCTAGAAATGAAGAAAGTATGACAGGAATTGAAGTGGAGAAGTGGACGCAAAACAAGAAATCAGATTTAACTGATCATGTCAAAGGAGAGGTTAAGGCAATTGTAACAGAAGCTGAAAAGTTGATAAATGCTGAAGATGACAGGAAAAAAGTCCTACTTACTGAAATCCTTGAACCTCAAAAATTGTTTGCACCAACTATAAGAAACGGCATTAAAAATGTACACTATTTACCAACTGAAACAAATGTGTCTTTTAAAAAATTCAACATTGAGGAATTTGGCAAGGCGTTTGGAAACAATTCGTATAAACTCCTGAAAGACACTGCAAACCATAACAATGCCATGAGCTCCATTGCTACTAGTGCAAGCTCTGACCATCTTAAGGGGAAAAGTAATGTCTTAGTCTTCCAGAAGCCTGGCTTTAACTGCAAGTCTTTTCCAGATCCTGCCAACTTAAACTTAAATAATCAAACTAGTACACCCAATGAAAGTGATCAACCAAAATCTCTAGAAAACATACCAAGTAAAGAACCAAAAGATGGATCTCTAGTTCAACCAAGTCTTCTATCTTTAATGAGAGATAGGAGATTAACACTGGAGCAAGTGGTAGCTATAGAAGCTTTGACTCAGCTTTCAGAAGCCCCTTCAGAAAATTCCTCACCATCAAAGTCAGAGAAGGATGAAGAAACAGAGCAGAGAACAGCTAGTTTACTTAATAGCTGTAAAGCTATACTCTGTTCTGTAAGAAAAGACCTCCAAGAACCAAATTTACAAGGGGAGCCACAAAGCCTTCATCACTGTCCATCTTTGGAAAAGCAAAGTTCGTGCAACTCCGTGGTGTTCAATGGCCAAAATATCATTTCCAAGTTACACGACAGCTCAGCTACTAACCAAGTATCCACAAAGTCACAGGAATATTCCAAAGTCAAAAATTCAATATCTGTTTTTACATCAAATTCAAGTTCATCTAAAATTGACACCAATAAAAATATTGCTCAAGGCAAAATTACTCTTGACTGTTCCAAGAATTTGCAGCAGTTGCCACCAACAAATAATAAATTGGGGTATTGTAACCAGTCACTGGGCAGCAGTAAAAAGTTGGAGTCTAAGGATGATCTATCATGTCAAGAGACAGTTCATAGTAAAATAGAGGAAGATGTTGCAACACAGTTAACACAACTTGCATCAATAATTAAATTCAATTATATGAAACCAGATGAAAAAAACATTGAAAGTACACCAACAAACCTTGTTGCACATAACATGCAGCAAAAGTACAGTCAGGAGAAGGGCACAATACAACAGAAACCCCCTTCCAGTGTACAAAATAATCATGGCTCATCATTAACAAAGCAAAAGAATGCAACCCAGAAGAAGACAAAATCTACCCCATCAAGAGATCGGCGGAAAAAGAAGCCTGCAGTCATAAGTTGTCAAGAAAATGACCAGAAAAAGCAGGAACAGTTGTCATATGAATATAGTAAGTTACATGACATTTGGATAGCATCTAAATTTCAAAGATTTGGTCAATTTGGTCCTCATGATTTTCCTATTCTGTTGGGGAAAATTCCTCCCATAACCAAAGTATGGAAACCACTGATTCAAACAAGTTCAGCATTAGAACATAAGAAACTATTTCCTCCACTCACTCAGATAAAATTTGAGCGATATTATCCTGAATTAGCACAGGAAAAAGTGATGAAGGTTGACCCGTTGGATTCTCTCCCCATATCGCAGTTAAAAACAGAATCCAATGGGCAGGCGTTTACAGGAAAAGTTTATAATTCTCAGGTACAGCCAACAGTGAATGTCAATCAGAAAGCTCATGCTTTGCTCCAACCCTCCTCTCCAACTAACCAGTGTGCTAATGTGATGGCTGACGATGACCAAACACAGTTCCAGCAGGATGTTAAAGACCAACTCATGCATCAGCGACTGCCAACATTGCCTGGGATCTCTCCTGAGACCCCCTTACCAGACCCAGCACAAATTCTTAGGAATGTAGACGTTGTATGTTCAGGTGGAATTACAATGGTTTCTACCAAAAGTGAAGAGGACAGCTGTTTATCTAATGTTGGAGCATCAGAATTTTTCCCAGTAGACAATGCACACAAAAGTTTTAATGATTATGCCATGAACTTCTTTACTAATCCTACAAAAAACCTGGTGTCCACAACAAAAGATTCTGAATTGCCAACCTGCAACTGTCTTGGTAAGTTCCTGTGTATCATGTGTGTGTGTTTCTTCTTCATTTACCTGCTTAATTGCCTCAAGTGGTGTCTGAATCAAGTTTTCGGTTACATTTTATAGTATATGGCAGTTTTGCCCCATTCATATTCTAGCTAAGATGGATTAAATAATTCTATACCCATTTTTCTGTGGGACCTTTATTGATTCTGCTCAGGTAAATTGAAAATTCAACTAATAATTTGAAACTTTCTCAAGTGGAAAGTTTGCTGATTTTTCTCAAAGCTAAGTGTCTCTCAGGTTGCTTATTGTGCATCCATAAGAATGAATTGCCTTAATACTTTATTTCAGTTTATTCTTATTGTGTTCAAAAGAATTTCAACTTGTAAGCTTTTTGCTTCAAAAATGTCTTTTTGTGTGAGATATAACATGCATACAGAAAATATATGTACAACTTAAGAAACAGCCATAAAAACTATCTGTATAATTGCTATCCCGGTTAAGAATTGGAACTGGGTTATTTCTGTTTCAGTACCTAGTGGCTTTTTTTATTTTTTATTTTTTTTATTGGGGAAGGGGAACAGGACTTTATTGGGGGAATAGTGTGTACTTCCAGGACTTTTTTCCAAGTCAAGTTGTCCTTTCAGTCTTAGTTGTGGAGGGCGCAGCTCAGCAGGTCCAGTTGCCTTTGCTAGTTGCAGGGGGCGCTGCCCACCATCCCTTGCAGGACTCAAAGAGTTGAACTGGCAACCTTTTGGTTGAGAGCCCACTGGCCCATGTGGGAATCGAACTGTCAGCCTTCGGAGTTAGGAGCACGGAGCTCCAACCGTAGGAGCCACCGGGCCGGCCCCCAGTACCTAGTGCTTTTATGCTCTGCGATATGAAGGGTGTACCTATGTATGGAAAAATTACAGAATCTTGGCCATTTTATGAATTTGCAAACCTTTTGTCGTTTTAAAATATTAAATTGTTCAATAAATTGTGATTTCCTATTTCCAAAAACAGTAACAACAACAAATACATTTGTGTAAAAAGCTGAGTCATGGACCATTTTCTAACTAATGCATTTATATATTTTGTGCCTTAGGAGTTACTGAAATAGAATATTAGAAACTAACAATTAGAAGTTATATCGTGTCTTAAAAGCCCTGAAAAAAATCTTGTTGGAGTAAAGGTTCTCAGGCAGGCCCTATGAGAAAGTTGCTCAATATTTGAAACATATGAAAGCTTAATTTGAGTCCTGTTACTGATTAGTCACTGTCTATGGTCAAATTTCATGTCAGTGCTCAAATATAAGATGAAACTTGTTTACTTAAATAAAGCTGTAAGGTAGGGAGAGTATATGGATTGTGTCATTAAAGTTTGTTAGGCTACGTGAAGCCCCATTATTTCAACTTTTATACAATTTATGATAAATTTGTAAAATATAACCTATTTTGAACCCAAGTAGATGTAATTATTAAAGTTTTACTTAAAATGTTGCCCCAAATAACAGATTCAAGATTTGCCTTGAATAATGGCAATCTTTTTATTAGAAGCAGATGGTTCATTAGTACATTCCAGAATCGGTAGTTAAAGGATTGTTTGGAAGGATAAAGAATATCATTCTCATTTTGTTTTTAACCATCGTAGAAAAAATTATAAAGTATAGCAATAACTTTTAGTTCTTGATTATCCAAAGTACATTTGATATCTGATATGAATTCTTCCATTTCTCTGCATATCATTCAACATACAGTTTTGACAGCCGATCATGTGCCAGGCACATGACAAGTAATTCATAACCTGGAAAGGGTGACAATGATGTCTGACTGGGGTTGAATTGGGAGAATGAGAGTTTTTCTTGGACCAAGGATAGAAGAGTGAAATAACGATAATGGCTCCTATTCCAGGTCTTTTATTGCAAGTCTGATACTGTGCCACGCCCTTGACTTATTATATTCACAACCTTCAAAGGATAGGCTTATTATCCCCACTTTACCAATGAGGAAACTGAGTCATAGAGAAGTTCACAGCTAGTAAATGACTAAGCTGGAATTCAGAGACATGCAGTGCCAACTCCAGAGCCTATGTTTGTAACCTCCATCCTCAGTTGCTTCAAAAATCTGAAGTAAGAAAGGGACAGTTTTTTGTTTTGTTTTTTCTGACTATCGTTACGACTGGAAGAAAGATCTCTAATTTAAAATGCCATTCAAATATATATACATCAGCTAGTCTAATTGTACTGCATGCATAATTTCAATAGAACTGTCTAGTTTCAAAACTGTTTCCTTATACATTTCCTTGGATAATTTAATTTTGCAACTTACACGTAGTAACTAGTCACAGTGTATAGGAGTTGAGACAGCCAGGAATTCAAAGTTTATTATTTGCTGTGGACCTGGAACTGTTTTATATACTATCACTTAATGTATTTTCCTATAATCATTACATGTGAGGTTATTGTGCCCATTGTGTAGAAATGGAAACTTAAAGAAGAGAAACATGAAACAGACTCACTCAGAAATCATCCCAAGTCGGGGCCATAATATTAAGCGTAAAGGATTTCCATAGAGGCATACTGTTGTAGCAAAATAAGAGTAACTGACATCTATATCAGGGTTCTGCAAATTTACTTCTATTTGTAGTTTAGATGGAATAATCCGTTGTTGTAAGGGGACTGTCTTATGCATTATAGGTTGTTCAGTGGTATCCCTGGCCTCTATCCACTAGATACCAGTAATACACACAGAAATGCACGAGCGCATGTACACATGTCTACACACACACACACACTCACACACACACATCTGCCCAGTTGTCACAATCAAAAATATTGACAAATGTCCCCTCTGGAAAAATCACCGCTGGTTAAGAAGCATTGTTTTAGATAACCAATAATAAGTTAAAATCTATTCAATAGCGCATGCTTAAGAAGCCACAGAAGTAATCCAGATTATATTTGATGTCCAATGAAAATGGTTCAATAATGACTTTTTGGTGTAGGTATACCTTGGTCAGAAATGCGTGCTGTCGTGCTTATAGTGAGACATAATTCTAAGAGACTTAAGTTAAAAATACTGTTTTCTATTCTAAGAAACATGTAATTCACACTCAGAAAAATTCAAATGGTGCAGAAATGTGATGCAAACGTCTTCTTAAGTTCCATTCTCTAAAGATAAAACCTCTGTTACAGTTTTTCTATATGAATTGACACTATTACTGATTTTAATTTTTGTTCAAATTTTACAAAATTTAGGTGTTTTGAAACATAATATTTTGGGGGTGTCCAGTTAGCTCACCTAGAGCATGGTGCTGGTAGCACCAAGGTTGCCTGTTCGATCCCTGCATGGGCCACTGTGAGCTTTGCCCTTGTTAAAATAAATAAATAAAAATTATAATATTTTTGCAATTTGCTTTTTTAACCTTAACAAAGTCTTAGATTTTTTCAATGTTTATAAATATCATTGTTTTAATAGCTTTTAATATAGTATTACACTATATAAACAAATATCTCCTAATCCATTTAAACTATTACTTAGAGTGTTTCTCTTTTTTCTGATCTTACAAATAGTTGTAACTAGGAACATTTTTGTGTACATTTGCATAAATTCTTAGTGCAATTAGGCTCATTTTAATAGGATTCTGGGGCCATGTTTTAAAACTTATTGCTCTTGGATAATTTTTTAATTTTGCACCTCAATTATTATAGATTTTTGAATTTTTTAAGGCAGGAAATAGAAAAATAAATATAACCCACATCTTAAAATGTTTTTCTTCCTCTTATTCTTAGAAGGAGAATGAATTAGTTAGGAAAAGCTAGAAAAGAATATGTTAAATTCCAGGGCCTATTGCCCTAGACTTTTAATTATTAAAGCTTACCAAAACTTTGTCAAAATTCATTGTTCTGAATTGAAAAGAAAGAAAAAAAATTAGTAAACATACCTCCTCCTTGCCCCTATGCCATTCTGTAAAACTTTGGGTCTAATAATCTTATTCCTTCCACAGATCGAGTTATACAAAAAGACAAAGGCCCATATTACACACACCTTGGGGCAGGACCAAGTGTTGCTGCTGTCAGGGAAATCATGGAGAATAGGTGAGGAAATATGCTTCCCTGTTAAAATCATTCATTACTGTGGACCAGACTCAATGCAGAGAAATTATCTCTGGGGACAAACATGAAGTGAATGGAAAGCGTTCAGTAGGATGAGTTGGATATATCTTAGGGCCCAGGAAAAGAATAATTTACTGGCGTTCCTGCTGAGTCACTCATCACATGAGCCATGGGCACTCAACAAGACACTCACAAAGCAAGGCTGTCTTTGTTAAATTCAGAAATATTTATTTTTATATTATTGTATAATAATAGTAGAAGTAGTTCAGGTTACCTCTATCAACACTGCATTCACATTTTTGTCTGTCTTGGAGCCAGGCCATTTTTAAAAAGAGTGATCTTTAAGGATAAGTAAACACCTGAATAACAAAATATCTGCTACATAAAAGTAAATTTTTAACAAAAGTAGATTATGAGGAGTGATTGATTTTTGTACTTCTGTAAATATGTATCTTACGCACATTAAGATGTTAAAAGTGTATGTTGCAGTTATTTTCTCTTCACTGTGTTTTACACTCAGGTATGGGCAAAAAGGGAACGCAGTACGGATAGAAATAGTGGTGTATACGGGGAAAGAAGGCAAAAGCTCGCAAGGATGCCCAATCGCTAAGTGGGTAAGTATTTTGCATTTATACATTTCTCAAAATGGATTTGTTCCACATATAAAATAATTTTTTTTCCCTATGAAAATGTGGACTAGGAAAATACCCACTCCCATTATTCTCAGGGAAATAATGAGGAAGCTATCTGTCTTAGCTTGGGCTTTTTATATTAAATGAACAAAAGGGGCTAGCCCTTCCCAGTTATTACTCAATGATGTTCTTCGTCTCCCCAAGGTCACTGCTTTTACCAGTTTCTTGTGTACTTTTAGAGAGCAGTGAATGCATTTATAATTAGACAACATAAATGCAACTAACCTATACATACTGCTTTATATCTTATTTTAATCAGTTACTATATGTTGAAATTCTTTTCAATTCAATATTCATAGAGTCACCTTAATGAGGATCATACAATATTGAAAGCAAACTAAATATTTTACAACATATTCCAAAATTGTTCCTGTGACTACTTTAAGTTTTGTGAAAATGCAGAGCTATAAGAAGTAAGAACTGGATTCAGCTTCTTTAGTAAATTCTCAACTGAAAAACAGGTACATGACCAAATGCAAATTTTCAGTAGGATATTCACATTCACAGGGATATTAACCAGTTTATGTGGAATTCTTGACCGTAGAATCATTTGAGATCATTGTTAATAATGGTGATTTTAATAATGATAAAAATAATAAAAATAACTACTACCTTTTATTACGTATCAGGCACTATGTTAAGAACATATGTTGCCTCATAAATCCTCATAGAGGGACTCTATTATAATGATTTTGGAAAAAGTAAAAGCCATTGTTTTTATACCACTTTCAGAGAAAAACATTCAATGCAAAATGGAGATAGGGTTTGAATCCAGGCATTCCTGAAGTCAGACAATTGCCACACCCTTAACCACTGTAGTAGACTGTGTGTTTTGGTTACTTTTCAACCTTTGAATGGTGACAACAGTGAGAAGCAGGAGAGCTGGACACTGAACACAAATGCTTTAGAATACTTTGTTTCTTCAGTCTCTTTGGAGCGCTTAGTATTGTGAAAATTCTGATATGTTTAAAGAACTGGGATGTACTTTAGTTAGTTATCTTACATTTGGTAAAGTGCAAGATCTTAAGTGTACATATCAAGGAATTCTTCATATCCATAACACTACCAGGATAATGATATAAATCATTCTAGCACTCCAGAAGGCTTCCTTGAGGCCCCTCCCAGTCGATAACTTCACATAAAGATAACTACTATTTTGACATTCATCACTATAAAGGTCTTTTTTGATTAACTCCAAATAACTAGAATCAATTATGTACTCTTGTGTGTCTGTCTCCTTTTACTCAACATTTATAGAACATGGAGTTAATGGCTGGAGCTCCAACAGCCATCTAGAACCACAAATTGACTCGATAGTGGAAGATTTGTACTAGGATGGTGGGAAGACAGATAGGAACCTGAGTCTCTGATGATACCAGTGGAGCTGCCACACCAACCCCAGGCCTTCTGAAATCTGGATTTCTTTCACATGAGAGAATTTTTTTTTAATTTGTTTAAAATTTGTTATTTTGGGGGTTTTGAGTCAAGTCCCAGTTAAGATACTTGCCTTCAATTTGTTACTATGTGGGTGAATTTTGGAAGAAAACAAAAAACAATTTGAGAATGAAGTAAGTGAAGAAATTTATTATTAATAAATACTTTCTACTGCCAGACCCTCGATTAGATACCGGGGATACAAACATGAATTAAGTTCTGCCACTCATTTCATTTTGTATACTGGTAGAAACTGGCCCAGAGTCACCTCACCATCACAAACAAATTTTGAGACTCGGCTTACTGAATAAAATTCACTTTTATCCTCTAGGAACACAAATGTTTGCCGGAATCACTTTACCTCTCAAGAACTGAATACAATTTCCCAAAATGCGCCCCTAGAAGTCTAAAACGTTACCTAAAATTTCTATCATGTGAATGGTTGGGGTGAGAGTGGGGGTTGGTGGTTGTGAACTATTATTTTCTTACTTCATGGATCGACTTCTTATCCTGCTGTGCATTGATTTTCACTGTATCAACTCAGCTATGGAAGTTAAGTACTTTTCTCAATTGCCACAAAACACTCACTCATATAAATCAATCTCCATATATAAGAGTTCTGATGAAGAGATATCTAAAAACTAGCTAGGGTGATCTTCATTTTTATTTTATTTTTTCACTTTTTAAAAAAAGTAACGTAGTTGATTGAAAACATTTTAAAGTAGGAAGTCATACAAGACTGACCATTTTTCTATTGGATTATTAGTCTTCTATTGATTTTATATGAACTTCTTTAAGAAATTGACCGTTTGTGATCAAAGTTGCAAATGTATTTCCTCAATTTATCATTGTTTTTAATTAACATTCATAGTTTTAAAATGAAATTTAAAAAATGTTTTCAATAAAAGATGAAAAAGTTTTTTCATCTTTTCTTCTATGGCTTCAGTGTATTGTATCTTAATTAGAAAAATCTTTACGACTTCTAGCTTTTCAATAATTCTCTCATTTTCTTTTTGTTGTATTTTAATGATTTCATTTTTTTCTACATTTAACTATTTTATCCATTTTTTTGTGTATAGAATGTTAGTAACAACTTGTATTTTTCCAGATGACTACTCAGCTGTCTTGTCCATCTTTTCCGTACTGATTTGTATTTGTTTGTATTAGAAGATTTTTCTGTTCTGTTACATCAATGTTATGTCTGTCCTGTATTAGCATTAAATTGCTCTAAATATTTAGGTTTTATAAGATGTTTTTGTATCTGATACAGCTGATTCTTCCTTTTAATTTTTCAGAAGTTTCTTGACTATTGCCTTGTTTATTTTTCCATTTGAGCTTTAATCAATCACCTTATCTAATCGCAAGAATAAAGTGCTACTGGTATTTTTTTGGAATCATATCACACAGAGAATTTGGAGAATTTACATCTTTTTGGTGTTTAGTCTCCCTATCCTCCATATTATGCCTTTCTGTTTGCTAATGCCTTCTTTTGTCCTTCAGGGGTATTTCAAAGTTTTGTTTCCACAGACTTTACATATTTCTTGTTTAACAATTTATTTCTATTGTGTATCCGAGATGTACAATCATATAATGTATTCTCCTTTTCAAATTTTATACTTTTAATTTTTTTTCATTTAATACAGTTAGTCTACCAGACTAACTCCAATTTTATATTGCTTTAAATATGGCCTCCTTATCTTGTTCTTCTTTAGTGGGAACCCTCCAGGGTCTTCTCATTATGAATGGATCGTCAGGGAATGCCTCTCTGGGGAGGGAACATTTAAGCTGAGATCTGAGTGACAAAAAGGAGCTGAGTATGCAAAGAATTACCCCCCAAGAATGCAGGGAAGAGCATTCCTAAGCAAAGAAAACAAGTGCAAAGGTCAAGGAAGAGAGTACATACTGTAATAATCTAAGAGGAATCCAGTGAAATTGAGGTAGAGAATGGAACCCAGGTGAGGGTAAAAAGGTAGGTAGAAACCAGAGCATGAATGGTTTCGTAGGCCATAGTGAGGAGTTTGGGTTTTTAGTCCATGAACAACATGAAGGCTTTGATGTATTTTAATTAGGAATGTATTATTTGTCTGAATTTTGTTTTATAAAGAGCATTCTAAGGAATTAATTGATAAAATCTGTATCAGTCATCTGTTGCTGCTTAACAAATTGCCCCCAAATTTAGTAACTTATGTTAACAAACATTTATTATCTCATAGAGTTATAGTGGGTCAGGAATCTGAGTATAGCTTAGTAGGGCGCTTCTGGAAAAGTGTGTCTCATGAGTCTGAAAACTGCTGGGGAGTGTGGTGTGGGGCTGGAGGGCCTACTTCTCCTGTCATTTGCAGGAGCCTTTAGTTCCTTGATTGTTGTTTGGTAGAGGCCTCGCTTCCTTACTAAGACTTCTTAAAGTGCTTTCTCATGTCATGGCAGCTTGGTTTCCCCCAGAGTGAGTCAATGAAAAGATAACATGGATTGGGGCTGGCCCAGTGGCTCAGGCGGTTGGAGCTTCATGCTCCTGACTCCGAAGGCTGCCGGTTCGATTCCCACTTAGGCCAGTGGGCTCTCAACCACAGGTTTGCCGGTTCAATTCCTCGAGTCCCACAAGGGATGGTGGGCTCTGCCCCCTGCAACTAAGATTGAACATGGCACCTTGAACTGAGCTGCCTCCCGGATGGCTCAGTTGTTGGTTGGAGCACGGACTCTCAACCACAAGGTTGCCAGTTCAATTCCTCGACTCCTGCAAGGGATGGTGGGCTCTGCCCCCTGCAACTAAAATTGAGCACGGCACCTTGAGCTGGGCTGCCGCTGAGCTCCCAGATGGCTCAGTTGGTTGGAGCACATCCTCTCAACCACAGGATTGCTGGTTCGACTCCTGCAGGGGATGGTGGGCTGTGCCCCCTGTGGCTGGCAACGGTGGCTGGACCTGGGGCTAGGCTGTGCCCTCCACAACTAAGACTGAAAGAACAACAACTTGAAGCTGAACAGCACTCTCCACGGCTGAGATTGAAAGGACAGCAACTTGACTTGGAAAAAGGGCCTGGAGGTGCACACTGTTCCCCAATAAAGTCCTGTTCCCCTTCCCCAATAAAATCTTTAAAAAAGATAGCATGGAGGAAGCCACAATGTCTTTTGTGACACTGGCCTTGGAAGTTGCTATGCAAGTGAACCCTATTCAGTGTATGGGGGCAATATGCAAGGGCACTAATACTAGGTGGTGGTGATCATTGGGTACATCTTGGAGACTGGCTACCATGTATCTCTTCTTCACTAAAAATAACACATTTAGAACACTACATTGACTTAGTAAAATATGTCTATCTTAGTCCCATCCAATATATCTAATATCTGTTAATAATACGTCTGATCTCTCCACCTTAGCTCTATTTTCTTTAAAGGTGAAATCCTTTAATTTGTGAATCTTCATTCACAAAATAATGTTATTAAGCATTAACATTTTTCACTGTAGAATATATCAGTAGGTTCATGAAACATAAATGTACAGTTTACCTATAATTATAAAATGAACATTCATGAAACAACTACCCAGGTCAAAAATAGATCATTCTTAGATTCCCAGAAGCCCCAAGAACTTCCCATCCTGACTTTTGTGGTAATAGTTTTCATGCTTTCCCCGCACTGAAGTATTTCTCAACAGTATCATTTTACTTTGTTCTTTTGTATATTCCCCCCACACAGTCCCTTACACATTTGCTGAAATAAATGGCAGGGATTGGTTCCCAGTATTTGGCACTGATAGTTGATATAGGTTCATTAATCTATATCTGTTAATTATTTCTGAATCATTTACTTATTTGCCTATTAGGTAACAAAGGCCAAAAATATCCTCAGGACGTGGAAGCTGGCTTTCCCTAGAGTAAATGCTCCAAAAGAGCAGGGTAGCTGGGTTAAATTGGTGGGATTTTGGATGATTCTTCCTACCTTTCAAACCTTCTCTAATGTAATACTAATAATTACGCTGATAGAATTTTGGTATATACTTATTTATTTATTTATTTATTTATGAAAATAAGTATGAAGTCTAGCTTAAAGATTTTGGTAGCAACTTTCTATTAAAGTCCTCTTATTGGTTTAACTCTTCCTGAAGCATTCTTAGATACACAGAAGAGTATTTAGCGTTTTCCATGAAGCAGCTGTAGCAAAACTGCTTTCTTATTTTCCCCTTTGCAATATTTATTTCAGAATAAATATAACATTTTCATATATACTGATAAGTATCTGGCACATTTCACAAATACAAAACAATCCAGAGATAAGGAATGAAATAAAGCATGGTTGCTAAGCAACTTAGTGAAAATTTTGACATCTACTAAGGACAATTCAAAAGTATTAATCTTGATAGCAAAACCAAGAATTGATTCTGTATATCTGTGAGAAATAGGTCTCATAAATGTTTATGTTAGAAAAATCATAACGGTAATCAAACTTTACTTTTCGCAAACTTGCCAGATTATCTTATTTAAAACGCTTCTATTGTTCATGGTTAGGGCCTGGAGCAATGCCCAGCACATAGTCAAGACTCAACACAAATTTTTGTTGAGTTAATGCATGTGAACCTTAAATAAGACTATTTTAGAGTATTGAATATTTTGAATTTGAATTTGTATCTTAAAATAGTATGGCTGTGGCTTTCATTATTAGCTCTTCTGAGGCATGCATAACTTTTGAGTATTAGAATAGTCTGCTGAAGTTGTCCACCCCGAACTTGAACTTTTGATACAAGTTAAATGAAAACTAGAAAGAATTCGGTCTCTCAATAATCTACATAGTTTTTAGGACTTTATAAACAGATTATTTTGCAAAACACCAGGGCAATTAAGTCTCACATATGGATGCTATATGCGGGAATGAAATAAAAGGAGTGAGAGGAAATGAAGATCAATCATTTTAAACTAAAGAATCTAATAAACATTCAACTAGTGGATTGCATTGGTCCAAATTTATGTTTCATGTTGCATAGTGTACATTTGTCACGTATTTAATATTAAACTAACTCAAATCAAACATTGTGTGATTTTTATATGTACATTTTATTCATCTCTGTGTGCAGACTTACGTTTGTTAATAGTGGTTGAATTCTTTTCTATTTTTATTGTGCTGCACTTACCTCCTTTACTTGAAGGAGAGGTTTATTGCTTCTTTTTCATGGTCACACACAAAAAGCCTGATAGCAAATTCTAACTGGGCAGCAAAGCTTTCTGAGCCATTCTCACATTGTTTTGCCTTTACTCTTAACACTGTTTTATTCTCTTCTTGAAATGTTTCTTTGCCAGGTGGTCATTAATTGTTAGCCTTTTGCAGATGTTTTATACTCCTTTATCTACTGTCACTTTAGATCTTGCTGAGGACTAGTTATGTTGTATTCAGTAGATTTTGGTGGAAAGGTTGATGTAGTTTCTTGGATACACTAGGCTCTATTAACTCCCTATACTCCTCTCTTCTCCCCAGTGAGTCTTGGGGGTGATGGCAGGAGTAGAGAGAAAAATTCAGACAGGCTGCCCAGTCGGCTCCTGTGCCACATCAATTCATATCAGACACCAGTTGGTGAGTCCCCTCTGTAGGATTGTTTATTACAGTAGAACAGGTGTGGCAAAGAATATATACAAGTGAATATTTTATTGCATACTCTGGTCTGATGTTGACCAGAGATTTTGGGGTGAGGTATAAACCAAGCCGAAGTATCCAAAAGTATTCAAACCATCTTGCCTGGATTTATACAATAATATAATCTTCAGAGATGCCTTTTTTTGGTCCCTCTGTTCCAGAGTTCTGCCAATTGTCTTCCTCAGTTGTCTTTGGGCTGTACCATGGTGCTGCTTATTTCTGTGCCCATATGAGACACCTCTTTGTATATTACTGTGTCACGTAATAAAGGGAGTAGCTGGTGTCCTGGCTTATGTGTTTGGTACCTGTGGTATCTTGCTAATGCGAGAAAACCATTTTATGCTTCAGTGATGATAATTAGGCAACGGCCAAGAAGTTGATGTTAAACTGACATATTTTTCACTGCCTTTTTTTGTTGTAAAATATATTTTTCTTCACTTAAGTCTATTGTCTACTAACATACCATTAGAACTACTTTTATGTTAGCTTACTCGCTTATCGAGTTCATTTTTTAAGGAAACTTAATTCAACTATAATATACACAAAGTACACACGTCATAAATGTACAGCCCAGCCCAGTGAAGTTTTACAAAGTGAACACACCCATGTAACCACCACCCAGATCAAGAAATAAATCACTACCACCACTCCAGATCACCCCCGCCATGCATCCAGTTATTACTGCCCCCAAGGGCTTAACTTTGTGTTTTTTTTTCATAATGTTCCTTTTTTTTTTTTTTTTTTTTAAGATTTTATTGGGGAAGGGGAACAGGACTTTATTGGGGAACAGTGTGTACTTCCAGGCCTTTTTTCCAAGTCAAGTTGCTGTCCTTTCAGTCTTAGTTGTGGAGGGCGCAGCTCAGTTGCAGGTCCAGTTGCCCTTATCTAGTTGCAGGGGCACAGCCCACCATCCCTTGCGGGAGTCCAGGAATCGAACTGGCAACCTTGTGGTTGAGAGGATGTGCTCCAACCAACTGAGCCATCTGGGAGCTCAGCAGCAGCTCAGCTCACCTTGCAGGACTGGAGGAGTTGAACCGGCAACCTTGTGGTTGAGAGCCCACTGGCCCATGTGGGAATCAAACCGGCAGCCTTCGGAGTTAGGAGCATGGAGCTCTAACTGCCTGAGCCAACGGGCTGGCCCTTAAGTTCATTTTTTAATAATATGTAGTTAGCTCTATATGATCTTAATGGGTAATTTTTTGTTTGTTTTTTTGGTTGGCCACCATCATTTTGTGTTGAAAATTGAACTCTACTTTGTCACATGATTATTGACAAACTCAACAGTGATCTCTTTGGTTAATTATACCACACAATATCAATGTTGCCCCTAGCTCTGATTTTAACTAGTCCTTCTGTGATCCCGTCTTTTGCAGAGCTGATGTAGGACCCTAGATATCTTGTACAAGGACTGTTTTATTTGCTTTAAATATATATATATATATATACATATATGTATATATAACATATTATATGTATGTATGTATATATAACATATACGTTTCTATAATGTTTCATTATATTTGCATTTTTATTTGATTTAAATTTAATTAAAAGTAAGTTCAAAATTAAAGTATCCATTCTGAAAATTAAAGTTCTGTTAAACTAAAACTAAATTTTAAAAATCTGTTACTTTCAAATTTAAAAATCCATCTTATATTTACCCTCTGATATAATGATGTATAATAATGTGGGGTTTATCCAAACTAAGAGGATATTAGAACTTTCCATTAAGAGGTGAACAACTGGTGAAGCATGTTAAGCAGAAGAGTGACAAGCGTCAGTATCATGCGTGGTAAAAACATTATATTATATTATATTATATTATATTATATTATATTATATTATATTATGTAAGACCCTGTATTATATTATAGTAAAATAATGACCGGGTCTTATATTAAGTTTTGCTCCAAAAGATGCATTAGAGCTGATTGTCCAGCTAGGTCTTATTTTCGGGGAAGCACGGTATATACCAGTAGGGAAATTAGTGATTATAGTGGAAAAATAATTAAATGCTACCACACTGTTTACCGACATTATGAATAGTTTGTTTTGTACCACAAAACAAGAATGTGTATACATTTAGTGTTCTGTGATTTTTGGAAGTGTGAAAATTAGACAGCTGTTTAAATACTTTGTTTTTCTGTTTCCTATGTAAATATACTTTGACTAGAAGCCAGGTTTGCCTGCTATAGTAGAAACCTCTCTTGGTCTTTGAGTTTCTTTTTTCTATGCCCTAAGAATATAAAAATACTGTTACAGAAATTGCAATAGTAATCTTATTTCTCAGAACAGTCTTTTCTCTTTCAGTTTTTATATGCGTAGTAGTAGGTGGCCTAAACCTTGCTAGACTTCCAGAGGTTATTTAGACTATCCCAGGTTATCACTTTTTTTTCTTTTTTCAATTACAGTTGACATTCTATATTATTTTGTACTCCGCCATCTTGCCCGGAAATCCCCAGGTTATCGCTTTTGATCCTGGGTTAAACCTGCCTTATGAACTCCCTTTGGGGAATTTGTCCTATCCAGACCACGTTGTTTATAAATAGGCCGTTGAAGCAGAATAATTTGTAACACAGGACAAAGGAATTCCGTCTTAGAAAGTCTAGGAAATCTTTTCCCAATGATCATCAGACTGATCTGCCTTCTTTTTCCACCCCTTCTCTGAAATTGCTATTCCAAACAATCACCAATACCTTCATTGCCAAAGAAAATTCTAGATCCTTCAAATATATGCTGAGGGAAAGAGAACTGACTCTGCACACAATGGGATTTATAGAGGATGTAATACAGAATTGTACACCTGAAATCTATGTAATTTTACTAACAGTTGTCACCCCAATAAACTTCAAAAAAAAAAAAGGAAAATGAAAATTCTAGATCCTCATAATCTTTCTTCAGCAGTTCAAACTATTGGTAATACACTCTCTCTCCTGGGAAGCTTATTCTTTTGTTGGCTTCAGTAACACAACTTTCCCTCATCACTCCTTAGCTCTTCTTCAGTCAGCCAATCTGCAATATGCCTTCTTACGTGAGCTTACTCATGGCCACGCCTTAAGCAGTCACCAGTGAACTATAATTGCTATGAAATCAGACCACTTGACTGCTTGAGAGTGGCACATGGAGGGAGCAGGGAGGAAACCAAGAATCACATTTGGAGCTGAGGGTCCAGGAAGAACTTTAGGGTGGTGTCAACCTTTGAGGTGTATCTTGAAAATGGAGCAAGCATTATCTTTATGTTATAGATCCCAGAAATAGAACCAACTATATAATAATTTAATAAAGGAAGTTTTACAATCAGAAGCCATCTGGTGACAATACAATTGGCGGAATTCAGTTAAATAACATCCTTGCCTTGTGAGGCTTGTTTTCCAGAAATCTTAGAATTATCTGTATACTGTTTTTTCCCTGGTGGCAAACTCTTAGTCCTTTAAGAAGGAGGGTCTCCTCCATGAATCCTTCCCACTGTCTCTATACAAAGTCTGGCCCTACTTTGCACACTTATTCAGACAAACTCCTTGCAGATGTCTTATACAGTAGTTTCCCCTTATCCATCAGGGATTTGATCCAAGTCCTCAGTGGATACCTGAAACCATGGACAGTGCCAAATCCTATATGTACTATGGTTTTTCCTATATTTGTATCTTTTCATTTTAGGGAAGCATTTACGGCTTCTCTTTCGAATATCTGAATTGCCAACATCACTATTCTTGGTCTTTGGGGCCATTATTAAGTAAAATAAGGGTTACTAGTACACAAGCATTGCATTGCATACACAGTTGATCTGATAACTGAGACAGCTACTAAGTGACTAAAGGGCGGGGTGCATATACAGTGTGGATATGCTGGACAAAGGAATGATTCACACCCCAGACGGGATTGAGCAAGAGGGCATGAGGTTTCATCATGGCTTCTCAGAATGATGCAAAACTTAAAACATGAATTGCTTACTTCTGGAATTCTACGTTTAATATTTTTAGACCACGGTCGACCATAGGTAACTGAAGCTGTGGAAAGCAAAACTATGGATAAAGGAGGGATGGGCTACTGTATTTACCCCAACAATATTACAATAGAAAAATGCATTGCTCATATTTTCCCCACTAGTGCAAATGATGCTGTGCGTTCAATTTTGCGTTTGTATCATTTCACTTACAATATTACTTAATTACCTTCCCAGCTGATTACAAACAATTTTCAGCATATCATAATTAGAGAAAGTGTCATCTTCCTAACTTTGGCGGTGTTTTGGACTTGGCTACTAATTTTGCTTTATCTAAGTGCACATACTTATTAATTACATTAATTTATTTAGGATGTTGTCTATACCTTAATATACTATTGAATAGTCATTGTCCCACAGATTGAATTTCACTGAAAAGAGATATTTTTGTTTACAAAAAATTCCCCCATTTTTCATCCTTAGGTTATGCAAAGATTAGCTTCTTTCTCTTCTGACATCGTTTCTGATAGAGGCCTGTTTTTAAAATCACTGGAGTTGGCACTTTCCATCCAGAGATCTGCCTGTCGCTTGTGTCTTGAGCTATGATCCCAGTGAGCCAGTAACTGTCCTGGAGTTTGTCTTCCGTTACTGAGGGCCATGTGCTCTTGAGTCTCAAACTTGTATGGAGAATAAAAGTATACAATGTCACAAAACTTTGACCAGCACCACAGAAATATTTTTTTAACTTATTAATTTGAAATAACTTCAGACATACTCAAAAGTTGCAAGAATACTACAGAGAATTCCTGATACCCTACACTGACATTTCCCAAATGTAACTTTTTACCACATTTGCTTTGCATTATCTTTATCCTTCCTTCTCTCTCCTTTGATTTTCCCCCTTCTCTGTTTTTTTCTGGATACTCTGATAGTAAGTAATTGGTAAACTTGATGTCCTTTACCCCTAAATACATTGGTATGTGTTTCATAGAAACAAGGACATTGTCTTAATAACTACAATACAATTATTAAAATCTTACATAACCTCAGGACAATTATCAATGCTGATATTGTTATCTAAATTTAGGTTTTATATCCAATCATAATCCTTTATGGAGAAAGATAACAAATTTTTGTCCTGCTTCAGAATCCAATCCATGATGACTTGTTTATATTTATTTGTCATTTGCCACATTTTAAGAATTCAAACTTTACAATGAAATAAATTGTCGTGAAATACCTAAGTGACTTAAAGACTTGTCATTCAGTAAACAGTAATTAGCTAGTCAATTATGTTTTCTTTCTCAGTTGGATCAGTTTTGACAAATGGAAGTGTCATTTGCTGACACTGATAGGTTCTGGGGCTATCTGCTTTCTGTGTATTTGATGTATATAATTTTAGGATTTATTGGAACTCATCACCTCATTCTTTTATTCCATTCTCAGGGAACAATTATTACCCATGAATTTTGAAAGTTCTCTTCTGTAAAGAATAAAAGGCTTTTCTAGAAACAGATTTACTGCTAATCTTCTATTTGGGGTTCAAACTAGACTCTTCTGAAACTTTGTTCTTTAATTATCAGCTACTTTTCAAAATTGAGAACATAAGGTCTTCATTTCTCCAAATTTCATTGCAGTAGTATTTCTTTTTCCTGATACTTACTTTGTTGTTTATGTCTCTAGAAATTAATAGGAGGGAGATAAGATTAGATATCATACTAATATTTACCCAGGACTCTTAAAAAATCAAATAATTTTAAAGATAGACTGAGTGAAAATAGTGGAATGCAGGATTTAAACATAGGACAGAAATGCAGAAATCTTAAGAGTGATAGCAACCAATATAATTTTACTAACTAATGTCACCCCAATAAATTTAATTAATGTGAAAGTGGACAAAATGCTATTCTACCTTAACACTATGCATATGATTGACTCCAAATATTATAAATAAATACCATAAATATGAAATAAAGCAGTGATAGCAACACAATGGATTTTTAAAGAGACTTTAATCAGAAAGTTTACAGTTTACTAGTTATATGTATATTCACATTGTTGTGAAACAGATCTCCAGAACTTTATTCGCGCAAATCAGAAACTATACCCATTAAATAACTCCCCATTTTCCCATCACCCCAGCTTCCGGTAACAACCATTCCAGTTTCTGTTTCTATGAATTTGACTACTTTAGATACCTCATATAAGTAGAATCCGACAGTATTTGTCTTTTTGTGACTGGTTTATTTCACTGAGAATTATGTCATCAAGGGTCATCCATGTGACAGGATTTCCTTCCTTTTAAGTCTGAATAATATTCCATTGTGCGTATATACACCTATTTATCTGTTACATCTGTCAATGGACATTTGGTTTCTTCCACTTTTTGGCTATCATGAATAGTGGTGCTATGAACATGGACATGCGAATATCTGTTCAACACTCTGCTTTTAATTCTTTTGGATATATACTCAAGTGGGATTACTAGATCACATGGTAGTTCTATTTTTAATTTTTTGAGCAACTTCCACACTGTTTTCCATAGCGGTTGCTCCATTTTATAACCCCAGCAACATAGTGCTTTTAAATTGTTTTACTTTGCTAGATGACTAATAATGTTGAGCATATTTTCATATGCTTCTCATCTGTTTGGATGTTCTCTTGAGTTGAGTGTATTCTAATGTGTTTTTATTACTCATTTGGAGAAGTTCTTTATATATTCTGGTTAAAAATATTTTGTCAATTATATGTATTGCAAATATTTCTCCCACTGTATTGCTTGCCTTAATTTTTTCCTGGTTAATGTTTTGGATGAACAGAAGTTCTTAATTTTAATATAACCCTACTTCTTAATTTGTTCCTTTCTAATTATTTATTTTGGTAATCTATTTTAAACTGTTTTTCTGCTCCAATGTTATGAAGGTGCTTTCTTCTAGAAACTTACTATTTCACCTTTCACTTTTTTTTTTTTTTAAGATTTTTATTGGGGAGGGGGAACAGGACTTTATTGGGGAACAGTGTGTACTTCAGAACTTCTTTCCAAGTCAAGTTGTTGTCCTTTCAATCTTAGTTGTGGAGGGCGCAGCTGAGCTCCAGGTCCAGTTGCCGGTTGTTAGTTGCAGGGGGCGCAGCCCACCATCCCTTGAGGGACTCCAGGAGTTGAACCGGCAACCTTGTGGTTGAGAACCCACTGGCCCATGTGGGAATCGAACCAGCAGCCTTCGGAGTTAGGAGCACGGAACTCCAATCGTCTGAGCCACCGGGCCGGCCCCTTTACCTTTCACTGTTAGATCTACTGTATAACTCAAGTTACTCATGTACGGTAGGGGTCAAGATTGATTTTTTTTCCCATGTAGATATATACAGTACCATTATGGAAAGGACTGCTTTTTGCATTGTACTTTAGTGTCATCTTTATCGTGTGTCAGGTGACCATGTTTATATGGATCTCCTGAAGTCTCTATTCCATTAATCTCTTTGTCTATCACCACACCAATAATAAACTATCTTACTTACAATAGCTTTACAATAGATGTTGATATCTGGTTAATCACTTTCTCCGTCTTTGTTCCTTTTCTTGGCTCTCTTTCGTCTTTTGCATTTTCATATAAACAAGTTTGTCAATTTTCACTCAAAATAAACTGATAGCATTTGATTAGGATTGCACCAAATCTGGAAATCAATTTAGGGAAAATTGACATCGTTACAATGATGGCTATTGTATGAACATGGTGTCTCTCTCCATGTATTTAGGTCTCCTTTAATTTCTTTCAATAATTTATTTACAGTTTTCAGAGTCTTGCACAGGTTTAATACTTGTCTTACTTGGTTAAGACTGCTATGAAAAACCACCAGACTGGGTGGCTTAAAAACAACAGAAAAGTGTTTCTCACAGTTGTGAGGTTTAGAAGTCTGAGATGAGGGTGCTGGCATGGTCGGGTGAGGGCTCTCTTTCTTCTTGTCTTGTCTTCACATGGTTGAAGCAGCTGCGGCGTTCTGTGGAATCTCTTTTATTGTAAGAACACTAATCCCACTCATCAGTGCTTCCCACCTATGACCTACTCACCTCCCAAAGGTTCTACCTTCTAATAACATCACATGGGGATTTAGGTTTTAATATATGAATTTTGAGTAGACACAAATGTCTATATCATAGCAATACTTAAGAAATTTGTTGAACCTAAATCTGAATTTAGAGACTCATCATGCTTAATTTCCTATTGTTCGCTGAAGAAAATTTGGAAAAAATCTGGGAAAAGCACAAATACAATGGATAAATAGCATTTTTCATACAAACAATGGATCAATATAACTGTTGTTGGTTTGACAACGTGAAAAATATCTGGTATAATATTTTTTTATACAATATATCTCATTTTGTATTTAAGCTTATTTGAAAGCAAATGTATTCTTATTTGGCTGTAAAAGGACATATAAATATAGAAAAAAATTTTAATGTAAATAATTGTGTTTAGGGGGAAGGTCCTAAAACCAACTCTACTCAAGGGATGCCTTGGTAGCAATGATTGTTAACCATCTGGAGTGACAGAAGAAAGTGATATTGGGTAACTAATATCTTAAGAAGTTTCATCTCAAGTTTATATGATATTATTACGTCAGCAAAAATGGAATATTATTCTATTGGTTGCTCCATTTTGATACCAGGGGTAGATAGTTTTATCAGTTACTGATTATGTACTGATTAATGTGGTCAGTCTCTGCTCTGTAAGTTTGTAATAAAAGGAGGGAGTTTTAAACAGAATTGGATGATTTCATATTGTGTCAACATTTTTATGTAATTTTTCTTTTGATTAACTGTAGGAACACTGGGCAGTATTTTAAATACTTTTGAAGTCTTTGTAGCACCCCACGGGAGTGATGTAGTGTAAGCTAAATGGATGAATATTCAAAATTAATTGTTGTGTTTTGCATTTACCATGTTAGCTGGACCACTTTAATCTTATATAATGGGTATCATAAATCCTGGTGATGGAGTGGAAAAAAATCTCAGGAATTGCAGGAACATTGCTTTATATATTGATTAACCTTTTTAGTAAAAGCATTCACTCAAGGAAAAGATCCATTAACTTTCCTCAGATGCTAAACTTCGTTGCTCAAGTTTATTTTCAATATTGGTTATTTTCATCTAGCTGGATTTGTCCTGTTGTGACATTTATAGGAGAGCAGAGCAGGTAGTTAGGCTCTTTTCCACAGGATCCTCTGTTGTCTTTTTTGCAGAACTGTTATCAACAGTGAAATAAACACAGACTGCTTTGGTCTACTTTCACAAATAATAACCACATAGCAGAGATTTCTGTTCTACCTGTTGGTTAGTTAAGTATTACCTGGGATGCTCTGTGATGAGTTGTGTAGAGGGAAGCTAGTTTGGCAACTGAAGGTCTTTTAGGCCTCAACCCTTTGAGAAATAGTAATTTAAAAAACATAACAAAATGCAGTAATACAGAGCTTTTAAAAGCAATATGCATTGTATTTGACTTTACATTTCTTGTTTTCTGTAAATGAATGCATTCTGCTTTTGCAGGTTTTAAGAAGAAGCAGCGATGAAGAAAAAGTTCTTTGTTTGGTTCGGCAGCGTACAGGCCACCACTGTCCAACTGCTGTGATGGTGGTACTCATCATGGTATGGGATGGCATCCCTCTTCCGATGGCAGACAAATTGTACATGGAGCTTACCGAAAATCTAAAGTCATACAATGGTCATCCCACAGACCGAAGATGCACTCTCAATGAAAAGTAATCAAATCTGTTTTGTACTGTTTTGACATTCAGACTTCTATTATATAAGGTTAAATTGTTAATTAGCAAATACATATATGGGAGAACAGGATTTTAGATATTCTGCAACTAAAAAAAAATATGAACATTTCTTTTTTAGAGAGACTTGGTTTCATAGTGAGTTATGACCATTCTCCGTTAGAATATTCTTTTATTGCTTCTTTCTTTGATACCTGATACCACTCACCCCAAGAGCCTGGAGCAGAGGGATTTTTCCATAAAGGAAAGAAAGGCTCTTCCACAGCGAATTACCATTTTACATTTCCTCTAGCAATGTAAGAGACTATCTGTTTTCCTACAGTTTTGCCAAAAACTTAAGTTTTTGCCCATTTAATAGGTGATAAGTAGTTGTCAGTTTACTTTTGATTTGCATTTTTCATATTATGAATATTTTTTCATATGGTTAAAAGCTATTTGCCTTTCTTTTTGTTTGTTTTTGGTCAATCATCTGTTAATTATTCTAGCCCATATTTCTAAAGAATTGTTCATTTTAGTAGAATTAACTTTTACATATTGGGACTATAAACCCATTGTGATATAATTTCTAAATGGTTTTGCCAGTTTGACGTTTGTCTTTTTACTTTTCCTGTGTCATCTTTTGCAAAAGTTTTCTTTTTTGAAACTATTTTTCCCTTATTTGTATCTCAATTTAGAGTGGTATTTAAGGACCTTTTTTCTTTCACAAATTAAAGAATAATTCACCTATGTTTTCTTTTAGTACTTGTTGAAATCATGAATATTTAAAAACAAATCTCTGATATATTTAAAATTTATGCCGGTCAGTAGTGGCAAGAGGAGATCCCTTTCTATCCTTTTTTCTGTTTATCCCCATTTATCCCAACACTACTTTCTAAAGAGTACTTCTTTTTTCCTTGATTTGAAATGCTACTTAACTGTACACAAATATTTTTTATGTAATGGACTCCTCTCTTGTATTTGAATTCTGTATCATTGTCCTGGCTTTTCAGGTAGTTGGTACCACATTTTTTTAAATTACAGAAGCTTTATAATACATTTTCATATTCGATGGGACTAGCTTGCCAATCTTGTTCCTTTTCAAGGCTTTGTCATTCTTTTTTCTTTGTGCTTCCAAATAAACTTCATAATTGTGTAGCTTTAAGATAAACCTAATGATATTTCCGTGGGATTGCATTAATTTATAATAAACTGACATCTTTATGATAATGAATCTTCCTATCCCATACCATGGTTTTTCTTTCCATGTGTACAGGTTTACTTGTGTATCCTTCAAGTGTGTTTTATGTAGCTTTCCTCATGTAGGTAGGTCTCGCTCTTTTTTTTTCAAATTAAAGTTTATTGGGGTGACAATTGTTAGTAAAGTTACATAGGTTTCAGTGTACAATTCTGTAATACATCATATATATATATCACATTGTGTGTTCACCACCCAGAGTCAGTTCTCCTTCCATCTCCATATATTTGAAGGGTTTCTCTTTTCTTTTTAAAGAAATGTCATTATACAAAGCATAACAAAAATATATATTGTCCCTTATCTCATTCACACACAAGATTAATTTGTAATACTTCCAGAGCGTTCCTTTATGCTTATATCATTTTATTGTATTTTTCTTATCTTTCCAGTGCTACAAGTAAATCATTTTTAATGTTTGCTAATTATTTTATTATGTGAATGCACAATAATAATATGTTTTCTATGAAGACACTGCTCTAAAGGATACACATATATTGTCTTAATTAATCTTCCCAAGAATCGAATAACATAAGTTTTATTCTGTTTCACCCAATGTAGATCTAGCCTGTTTTGTTTTTTTTAAGTTTATATTTACTGAAAAGATATAAGAATACTTCATTGAACTCTTACATATCCCTACCTGGATTCCACAATTAAGTTTGTTAAATTTGCACTTATACGCAAAGCCACACACACAGACAAACATATTATTATTGATATTTTTCTTTTTTCTTTCTGGATTATTTGTGAACTACTTCACTTTATGCCTTTTTCCCCTAAATAATACTTTAGAGAGTATTTCCTAAGAATGAAGACATTCTCCTACATAACCCTAGTACAATGATCAAAAGCAGGAAACTTAACTGATAAAAGTGCTAGATTGGGATGGCTGGTTAGCTCAGTTTGTTGGAGCGTGGTGCTAATACATAACACCAAGGTTGCCTGTTCGATCCCAGCACGGGCCACTGTGAGCTGCGTCCTCCTTAAAAACAAAACAAAGCTGTTTGATAAAAATGTAGATGATCTAATGTGCAGTTCATATTCAAATATCATCTATTTCCTAATAATATTCTTTATAGTAATTTTCCCCACCCAGGATTGTTCGATTAAGTTGTTTTATCTTTCGGTCTCCTGATCCTTTTATCTCAGTCCTTCGTCGTCTTTCATGGCATTGACATTCTTAAGGGGAATGGGCTGATTTTATAGACTGTAGCTCAGTTTTGGTTTGTCCAATTATTTCTTCCTGATTCAATTACGTTTAGGAATTATTGGCAGGAATACTACACTCAGTCCATAATATTAGGACCTATTTAAACCAATTTGTCCCATTATCAGTGATATTGACTGTTTAAGATATTCTGCGGAAGCTCTTTTAGCTCTCACAGTCTTTCACATTTCTGATGTTTTGAATTTTTAAATAACTGTCAATAGTTAAACTCCATTTTCTCTCTTTCCCATGTATTATTTCAGTGACATAAACAAGTTACTGATTTTTCTATTTTGTTTGGCAGCTTCGATTTCCTCTGCAATTTCAGGTTTAACTTCTTTGATCCCATTTGCATGCCACTTCCTTATCAAGTTATTGTAATATTTTGCCCTTTTAAAATATTATCTTCCGTCTTTGTAAGATTTAAAGGGAGTTAGAATATGTGTACTACTTCTTTTCTTTTATAATATCTTGAATGATCCTTTATGTATTCTTTCTTTTTTGTATTCAATGTTATCTTACATATCTGGCTATCTTCTCACTTTCACAAAAAAATACTAATAGTTTTGATCTCTAAATTTCTATATTCTTTTCATTTACTGTTATTTTTTAAATGTGGCTTTTTACTGTTTTTTATTTTGTTATTTTTATTGAGGTAATACTGGCTAATAATACACAAATTTCAGGTGTACAACAAAATAATTTGGTATCTATATACTCTATTGAATGCTCATCACCATCTAAGTCTAGTTTCCATATTGTTTGTATTTTTAAGTCATTATGGAAGTACTACATAGATAATATTAGAAGTTTCAAGCGTTATGCAAATAGGATCCACAAGAGTGTATGTTACTTCTTTGGTTTCATATCTTCGGATGTGTTTTCTAATCATTGTCATCCTTATGATAGAGTCCAGTTTAGAGCTTTAGAAATGCCCCAAAATGACAAAATTACCAAGTTGCTGAAATAGGCTTTCTGCTCAGTTTTTTTTCTCGTGACATTCATAAAGGCTTTCTTTAAAATTGACAGTGATTTCATATACAGTATAGATTATCCTTTATCAGTCCTCAGAGGATTATATCAATGTCATTTTACTGATGGAGGAGCTAAAGTCCAAGGAGGTTATAAGATGCTCTAGTTTTCATTTCTAATAGGGAATAGATCTAGGATGTAAAAATTCAAGCCCCTCCTCAGATATCTCCCAGTCTAACAAGGGTATGGATATTTTAGACCTGTTTAATGTATGCCCATTTATTTGGATTTATAATCTTGAACAAACATTTTAGTTAAAAATTTAGTTATATTCACATACAGTTAGCTTTGTGTTGTTAACATAACAGTTAGGTAAAATAATTAATAAAAGAGATGTGTTAAATCAGTTCATTAGCCATCTATAGTCCTAAAGTTACATGAACCTGAAATTTTCTGTCTGAGGTATTGTCCTGGTTTATCAGTTTATTCCCTTGCAATTACCATCTTACAGTCGTACCTGTACATGTCAAGGAATTGATCCAGAGACTTGCGGAGCTTCATTCTCTTTTGGCTGTTCATGGAGTATGTATTTCAATGGCTGCAAATTTGGTAGAAGCCCAAGCCCTAGAAGATTTAGAATTGATCCAAGCTCTCCCTTACATGTAAGTGTCCTTTTTACTTTTGAATTCAACAATGATTATATAAGTACATTCCTTTAAACTGTTTTTAAATAGTAAAAAAAAAAAAAAGCCCTAAATATTAAAAATTAATGACAAAACAGTAAATATGTATATGTAAATAGTTTAAAATTCTAAATAAATTAGGTAAAGTCTTCAGCTGTCAACCCAAATTCCAATTGTCCCTGGCTCCCTCTTCCTTCTCCCCTAGCCCCAGAGAGAATCATTGTTAAAAGAACCTAGAATTTTATACCCAACCAAAGTAGGAAAAATAAATAAAACCATTTGCCAACATTTCAAAGACTCAGAAAGTTTACTACCCACAGAGCTACTATGAAAGAATTACTAAAGGACGTAATCCAGAAAGAAGATATATGAAACCGGAAGCAATCTGTCCGGGACACGAGGCCATGGTGAGCAAAGAAATTAGTCAACCTTACTGTTAAGTTTAAATAAGTTGAGTACTTACACTTTTAAATTAAAAATAACCTATAAGTATAATTCCATACTCTTAACAACTCAGGGGTGGGTAGGCAATGGGAGAGGGGTGGGGCACCTATAAGAACTAAGTATGGTAATGTTTTCTACTTTGTTTGGAGTGGGGTGGATTTAGACACTTATTCAATCTAAGATCAGTGTTTTTCAAACTTTGAGCTGTGACCAAAAGTATAAAAAACATTTTATATTACAAACAGCTATACGTAAGGTATATACAAATAACTAATTAAAACAAAACATTCGGAAAAGGCGACAGCCTTATTATATGTAACAAAGAGAATATTTTTACAATTAAAAGTTAATGTGTAATATAGTTAGTTAAGAGTTAGTATGATGCAGTGTAATATTTTTTGTAAAATTATACATCTTTTTAAAATGCTAGTTGTGACCTACTAAACTGATTTCATGGCCCACTAATGAGTCATGACCCACAGCTTGGAAAACACTGCTCTAGATGTCAGAAAAACATATTTGAAAAAGTGCATGTTTGAAAATTTTTTAGATGAGTAGAAATAGAATTTATAGGTTTGAACTAATTGTGGGAAAAATCTTTAAAAAGAAAACAATCCATCTATAAATCAGCAAAGGGAGTATACAAAATCATTAGGATATAGGAAAAATAGAAAACAGAAAATGAAACAGCAGGAATTAATTCAACTATATCTATAGTACAATGAATATAACATTTCAAAAACGCTCAGAATTTAATAAGTGATCCCTTTAAGGTAATTAAAATGATTTAGCATTTCCTAGAGTTCCATTATACTGCAATAAAATAAGGAAAAGGAGAGAGAGAAAGAGAGAGGGAGAACTATCATCTGCAGTACTGTAGAAGTCTAAAAAGAATGCATTATCCTTTAGGGGGAAAACTATAAAAATTCAGTAAGGGGTATATAAAATACCTGATAATGGAAAGATACCTTGTTCAAAGATCAGAACATTTGATAATGTGATGTCAGTTCTCCCTTAAAATTAACTAGTTAAGTTTTCTTTCCAAATATTATGTGATGAATTGTCTGTTAGTATGTAAATATATTAGTAATATTGACATGACTGTTAAATTTTATTCTATAATAGTAATACTATTATACAATTAATAAATGTGAGATCAGTTTTTTAATGGTTATTATTAATAATGAATAACATATATATAGTGCTTATAATACAGGAAGAAGCATTGCTCATTCCAGGAACTGACAGAAGGCCCCTATGAAGCACAGCAGGCAAGGGAAAGTGAGGTGCATGCAGCATCCTTGTAAGCCATCCCGAGTTTGGAAGATCATTGAAAGGTTTTAAGGAGGAGAGTGATATAATTACACTTCTCTTTTACAGAACTCTCTCTGCCTGCTCTTTGAATATGGATTGGAGTTGGGCAAGAGTGGGTTCAGCAAAATAAGCTAGCTATAAGACTCGTCCAGGGAAGGGATAATAGTGGCTTGGATTATGGTTGTGACAGGAAATAGTGAGCAGTGGTTGGTCTAGAAATATTTTTTAAAATAGACGGTGGTGCTTTTTCTTGACAAAGGGTATGCTAAAATAGTACCAGGTTTGTAGAGGAGAGTTTATAGTAAATTCATTTTGGACACAATGGGTTCGAGATTTCCCAAGGGTATTCCAAGTGGGATGTCAGTTCAATAATAAAAATCTGAAGCTCAAGGGGTGGTGATCTGTGGTAATTGTGGCCATGGATGAGGATTTGATGGTCCTAGAGATCAGGTATAGGGTAAAAAGAGTAGAGAGATACTGGCTTGAGCCCCAACCAGTAAAGATCTGATAAGAAGAAACCTTTTTATCTGACACACACACACATTTATTCTAATGAAACAATTAGAAAGTCAGGATTTTTACCATATGAATGAGTCTTCTATTTGTAAAATGATACCGGTAGTCAACAATACAAGCTTTATCTGATTTGTTTCTATTTGCCCACTTGTTTCAACATTTCCGCCCAATAAATGAGGTTTCTTTGTAAGATGACAAATTATGCAGCCTGACTTGTGACAGTGGATGGTTCATAATACTCTACTACCAGTAAAACACAATTAACCCATACCACACAGTATTTTAAGTTTTAGAACACATAATCAACATCTTTTCAATAGATATTTAAATCATAACTCTAAAGTTTTCCCCAAATAAATGGAATAATTAATGTCAGAGTATAGCCAGGTTGTTTTTAAAGTAGGATCCTGACTTTTTTGCCTAGGTTAAGTTACATTAAGTAAAAGATAGCTAAGTAGACAGGAAAATGAAACAGAGTAATCTAGATATAGACCCTATGTACATGAATTTCTTTTTCAATGAACGCACCAACATAAATCAGTAGGAAACCAAAAGGGTATCACTGATGCTTTACAAGTTGCCATGATTGAGGCTTGTTTAAAAACACTCATGAATTAGCTTCCCATGTCTGCGTTGCTGTGTTTTATAATAATCTGATACATACCAGAGGTGAACTGATCCATATGAAAGTCTTCTTTCTGTGTTCTTGGCATCCACCAAATTTCAAATGAGGCAGAAGTCTTACACCTTCTTAAGTTCCTCCTTCATCCTCGTTCTCAGTGCCCCCCTTCAGTTGTATTCCTTAGATGTGACTGATCATTTTTACAAGTCTCTGGCTTGATTTAGGATTATAATCCTTTCTGAAAAACTATCATAGTCGTCTTTCAACTATTGTTGCCAAAGTCTTCCTTCTGTGCTTCATACCTCATTCTGTCATCAGTGACATTTTTAATAGAGACTCTTGTCATCACACTTTTCTTTTGAAAAAGCCTTTATGTGTTTCTACTCAGTGGTACTTCAGGTGCTTGGTAATGGTGTTTACATTCTCACAGTCCTACTGAATCTTCCTCAATTTGTAGCCTTTATGGTGTAGAAAACTGGTTTTAGACAACCATTTGCCCACTTATAACATTTGAAGCTCTTAGCACAGGATCTGATACATGGTATGTGCCTTATGTGTATCACTCTGCCATCTCAGTTATAGAAAGTTGTTGCACTGTGTCAGAATTCTTTGCTTCGACATCTCCCCTTACCGGCAGCAACCTTATCTTGATTTAATTCCAGTGCCCAGTACCATTGAAAAAATATAAAATATAGTTCTCGTTTTTAGCAACATGGGCAGTTTTACAAATTACCTCTAACACCATTTAGATTTCTAATTTGCTTATAACATAGAATTTTAATTTCAAAAGATTGAATGAAAGCATAACAGTCACTAATAGTATAAATTTGAAAAAGCAATCTGTCGTTTGCTATGGTGATTCTTTTATCGGGGTAAGTATGGATTGTATATCAAGCACACATCAGCAATGATTTATGATCCATTGTCACACCTTAAGCTCATCTTACATGTCATTGGGAAGCAACTTTTATGGACTGTCTTTTCCTATAGGAAAAAAATCTGGAAGATAATTTACAGAATTTGGCTACACAATTAGCTCCAGTTTATAAGCAGTATGCTCCAGTTGCTTACCAGAACCAGGTATGTTTTAGAACCTTATATGGTACTCTTAAACATGGTTGAAATTTCTGTATAAACAAAATCATTGTTAATAGAAAACCTTTCCAGTTTGTACTTTGATGTATATTTATTTTTATTGGACAACTTAAATTATCTAGTACTTTTTAGAAGTCTTGTTATTGTGGTACTTTAATTAAAACTCCAGAGTGACAGAATTATGATTATTTCTGGGAATAAAACTTATAAAAGCAGGAATATGTGATTTGTTCAACACATGAAAATTAATCAATGTAATATATCATATTAATAGAACAACAGAAGAGCACATACCTCTATAGGTGCAGAAAAGGCAGTGAGCAATCAACTAACTTTCATCATAAAAACACTCAACAAACTAATAACAGAAGGGAATTGCTTCTGCCTAATAAAGGACATCTATGAAAACCTCAGCACTAATATCATAATTAATTATAAAAGACTAAAAGCTTTTTGCCTAATATCTGGAATAAAATAACAATGTCTACTCTTGCCACTTCTATTAAACATACTAGAGATTCTAGTCAGGGTAAATAGACAAGTAAATGAAATCCAGACTAAAAAAGAAGAGATAAAAGCATCTTTACTTGCCAATGATATGATCTTGTATGTAGAAAATACTGAGACACACAGACACACACACACACACACTATTAGAACTAATGAGTTTAGCAAGGTCTCTGGATATAAGATCAATATGCAAAAATCACTGTATTTCTGTACAGTAGCAATAGACAATCTAAAAGTGAAATTAAGGAAAAATAGGTCATCAAAATCTAAACATTTTGTGCTTCAGAAGGACATCGTCAAGAAAGTAAATGGGGGGCCGGCCCGGTGGCTCAGGCGGTTAGAGCTCTGTGCTCCTAACTCCGAAGGCTGCTGGTTCGATTCCCACATGGGCCAGTGGGCTCAACCACAAGGTTGCCAGTTCAATTCCTCAAGTCCCGCAAGGGATGGTGGGCAGCACCCCCTGCAACTAAGATTGACGGCACCTTGAGCTGAGCTGCCGCTGAGCTCCCGGATGGCTCAGTTGGTTGGAGCATGACCTCTTAACCACAAGTTTGCCGGTTCGACTCCTGCAAGGGATGGTGGGCTGTGCCCCCTGCAACTAGCAACAGCAACTGGACCTGGAGCTGAGCTGCGCCCTCCACAACTAAGATTGAAAGGACAACAACTTGACTTGGAAAAAAAAAAAAGTCCTGAAGTACACACTGTTCCCCAATAAAGTCCTGTTCGCCTTCCCCAATAAAATCTTTGAGAAAAAAAAAAGAAAGAAAGTAAATGGGGGGAGGATGTTGGTCCCTGTGTACAAACTCCCAGCTATAAGATAAATAAAATCTGGGGATCTATTGCACATGTGAATTAACAATACTGTATTATATACTTAAAAGTTTATAAGCGATCTTAAATGATATCACTACATACACAAAATAATTGTAATTGTGTGAAGGGATTGAGATGTTAACTAACGTTATTGTGGTAATCATTTTGCAATACATACATGTATCTAATCATCACATTGTATACCTTAAACTTACATATATTATATGTCAGTAATAGCTTAGTTAAGCTGGGGGGGACAAATTAAAATAAGAGACAACCACAGAATGGGAAGGAATATTTGCAAATCACATATCAGAAAAAGTAGAAAGTAAGTGTAAATATTTTTTTAATTTTAAACATAACCAGAGGTCCATATTTTTTAAATCTTTAATTGTATTATGAATAACATGCTCTCTGTTAAATTTAGCTTTTTACTTAAAATTTTGATAAATTCACTTTATTGCTGGTTTGTGAATATGTATGTGTATCTACTTTTTATACACATTAAAAACTCTACATACGTGATTAATGATTAGTCTTTCTTCCTGGTGTAATGACATAGGCTATAGGCTACTCTACCTGTTTATCCACCACCAGCGGGTATTAGGGTCCTCACCCTACCTGCAGCCTGTCGGTGATTTTCATTTTACCCATGGATTCTCAAACTCTACCATAATGTTGCTAAACTACCTAGCAATGCAATCATACACTGTAGTCTCAGAAATCTCTGAAATTATAAAGTTTAATTGATTTAAGAACTTTGTCAGGAAATGAGTTTTAGTCTTTCTTGGACGTGATTCTGTCTCTTAAACGGCGTGTCGTACATTATTTTTTAGGTGGAATATGAACACGTTGCCCGAGAATGTCGGCTTGGCAGCAAAGAAGGTCGTCCTTTCTCTGGGGTCACTGCTTGCCTAGACTTCTGTGCCCATCCCCACAGAGACATTCACAACATGAATAATGGAAGCACTGTGGTATGTACCTGGGTGGCTTTTGATTCTAAAAGCTCCATTGCTATATTCTTAGGTTAAAGTCCTTAAATATGATTGCCTTAACATCCTGTTTTATGTTCTGTTCCACCTAGTGTATATATCGATAGCATTAATTTAAGTGATTACCGACATCCTTCCAAAAAGGTACAGAACTAGCCTTAAATAAATTATTTTGTTGAAAGTCTTCAATTAGATACTTCATTGTGGTATGTTGGCTGACAGATAAGAGTACATGATTATTCAAAGCAACGAGTCTATGTTATCAAACTGGTTGGTAGAAAGTTGAGGAACTTAATGTTTCTTTTTCCCCATTTGTATTTCATACGTAGTTTTTATGAGGGAACTGTGCCAAATTTATCATCAGTTTTATGCGTAGTACTTCTTAGTTGCAGTATGCATAAAGTTACATTAATATTCCAAAATTGTCAGAAATATTTGCATTTAGGTGTGCATACTATGTTTATAGCCATGAAAAGAATCACATGACTGTGGTGTGAAGTCAATCAAGGAATACTTAAATTAGGTAGAAGACCAGGGAAAAATCATGCAACAACCCTTTTGTAAGGGAAAAGAGTTTGCTTGAGCTTTTTTTCAAGTAATAATTTTCCTTTTACCTAGTAAAACAGATTAATAGTGATCACCTCTGTTTCGCACTACACCTGTTTCTTTGATTGGTCCTGTATAAGAGACAGCTCCAGGTTCTTACGGTGTGATTAGAAGTGCACAGCCTGACTCGTCACTGTCAGTAAAACCTGTCAGTGATAGCTTAAGGAGCTGAAACAACTTTTTTGCATATTACTCCTCTCCGCTGATTATGACTGTAGTCTTTGAGACCAATGCTATTTCTAGATATTGAAATTTTATAAATCTGTCCAGATGAATTTTAGCCAGAAAGTGGTTCATCGTCATTGCTTCCTAGTACATTTTACCTGAATTGCCTTGTTATATTAATAGGATATCTGTGATCAGGCTGGATTGGGTTTAGAGTCAAACTAAATTTTGTTCCTTTTCTTGGGCTTCTCTCATGTTAGTCAGTGTTTTTCTTCGCTATTGCTCTCATTACTTGTGCAGGAAGGCTCGTACCTAAAACTTGGCATAATTCCAGATTTCCCCATCTTCAAAAACCTGAACTCTTGAAATTCTACTATCAAATCTTTTTCCACTCTGTCTGTTTCCTCAGTCTTTCTAATTAGGTTCCTCATGTCTAGCCCTTGTCCCCTTCTTCATCTCCCTATGGACAAATAAAGTGATTGAACTTTTACTGGTAGAAGATTCAAATTTTTAACAATTATTTTTAAATTTTCAACAAATTGCACTCAAGAGAGTTCAATATTTTAAGGATTGCAGGTAAATGAGATCATAGATATTGAGAAAATAGTGTGACTTTTTAAAACTTTTAGTTTACTTTACTTTACCATCTGTATCCATCCAGTTCTATCAACCTTGAAAATCAAATCGAGCAATTTCATTTATTTCGAGTCTTAAAACACCTCTGCTGTCTTAGAAAGAGCTCTTAGTTCTAGGAAAATGTTTTTATTTAATAATAATGAAACCATTGGATATATTTTTAATGGGTCTTTAATGACAGTTGAAAATTAATTATTATTAAAATATTAGTTTATGTAGAAAAGTATTAATATTAGCTATCAACGGTCAGGAGTTTTCTGTATATAGTTCTGTATATCTTTACTTCTCTACAATGAATAAAAGTAAAGTAGGGAAAAGGGCTGAAACAGGTTATATTCAAAACAGAATTTTTTTTTCTCTTCTTTTTTTCTTTTTTTAACTTAAGTGTGTTTTTCCAGGAACCATCAGCTCCAAGTCAAGTAGTTGTTTCAATCTAGTTGTGGAGGCCACAGCTCACAGTGGCCCATGCCAGGATTGAACCGGCAACCTTGTTTTTAAGAGCACCACACTCTAACCAACTAAGCTAACCAGCTGCCCATAATATTTTTTTCTTAAGAAATTATGACTTGGGCCAGCTGCGTAGCTCAGTGGGTTAGAGTGAGTTGCTTACAATACCAAAGTTGCCGATTCAATACCCACATAGGCCACTGTGAGCTGCACCCTCCACAACTAGATTGAAACAACTACTATACTTGACTTGGAGCTGATGGGTCCTGGAAAAACACACTTAAAAAAAAATTATGACTTATTTGGAATTTAATTTTATTATATTTTAAAACTATTGTAATTTAACAAATACTGTTTACTGCATAATAGAAATGAAAAAGATAAACCCGGATTCATGGTTTTGCTAATTGTGGATTATTATACACATTAGTCACTACTCTCATTCTATTATAAAGCTACACTCTCACATATCAAAGCAATCAAGAAAATTCTCAATATCTAAGAAAAAAAATTGGGGGCATGTGAAAGACTAAACACTTTGCTTGGGTCTCAGGGGTACCAAAACCTTTAAATCAACTTTAGGCTTGCCACTGAAAAACACTGTTTGCCATTTCAGCTATTGTACATAATGACAGTTGATGGGCCCATAGAGATTCGGTGGACACAGCCTTTGAAACACTGTAATAACTTTTGATCATGTCAACTAAAATTATGGGTTCTTTGTATTTGACACAAATGAGTTTACCCATATTCATTGAAATATTAAAAATATAAAATACTCTTTAAATTATATATGTGTTTTTTAATAGAAGTATGTCTGTACTTCATGCTAAGCATTATACTCTGTCTGTTTCATGATAAACCATTCAATCGGAACAACACTGCAAATTCATTATTATAATCATTTTACAGAAGAGTGAAATTCACTATGAAAGGTTAGGTAACATGACCAAGGTCACCCACTTAGCAAGTGGCAGAATTGGAATTTGAATAAGGTTTGGCAGAGGACATCACAGCTCTCGGTCTTATGCACACTGTATGTGTGAGGAAACTAAAGTGAGCAAGATGGTGTGTTAAAAATAAAAAACCTGATAGCTATTTTACAAGCAGTTGCTTTCCCCACTTTTCAGATATGGGGCATAGAGTAATGCCTGATTCTAAAAGAACTTGCCTTCCGTTTCTCTTAACTAAACTTTTTTAAATTCTCAGGTTTTCCTGGACTTTTTAGTTTGATATTGCAAGTTTTAGGCAGAGGAGAACAGGTTTGTGGGTACAAGTGTAGTTCTGCGGCAATAAAGTTTTCAGGTACCAAGGACAAGATACATAATTTTCAGGGCCCAGTATAAAATAAAACTGTGGGACTCGATGTTCAAAAGGGAGGAAAAGTCACTTTCTACTGCTGTCTTTCTTGAATTGTCATGGAGTTTTTTATTTCTCATTTAATGTCATATTCCTCAAGCATGGGGGTACAATCAGGGTGAGCATAGTGCCTCTCTGAGGCCTCGGGCCAGCCCTGTGACGCGGTCCCTGTGGTTCTTGTGCCCTAATTCTCATCATGCCTGTGCCCAGGAGTGGGAGAGCTGCCAGCCAAGAGCCCATTCTGGAGTGGGATGGAGATAGTGGAAGGCAAGAGGCAGGATGGCATCTATGCAGGGGCTCTTAGCCCTTGGCTAGCGATCAGTTGTCCTGAAACTTCACTTACAAAGCACATGTCCAAATATAAAATTACTAATAACTTCAAGACAGCAGCCACAGAGAATCCATTAAACACCAGGACTCCTGAGTGCAGAACGCTTTGCAAGTCTATTGATCCCATAACTGTGAAGCCAGCTGTGCTTGTAAGCTAACCAGCTGCATGCCTGGGAATAGGCGATAGTTGCCGGGTTCCTTCCATTCACTTGCCTGGTTCTTATTTTATACTTATTTAGCTCATTAGTTTCTCTGCTTCACTGTGTCATTTTTCTTTTTTCTGCTCTTTTCCTATTACATTTCTTTTTTGTTTTCTTTTTCTTTTTTTATGAGTTTTTTCTGCTTTGTTTATTTTGTTCTTTAGGTTCCACATACAAGCAAAATCACGTTGCATCTGCCTTTCTCTGTCTCACATCCTCCACGCAGCACAATTCCCTCCAGGTCCATCCATGCTGTCACAAATGGCAAGAACCTATTCCCTTCCCTAGCTGAGCAATATTCCATTGTATACATGTACCACCTCCACTTTATCCATTCATCCAAGGACAGATACCCAGGCTGCCCCCACATCTTGGCTATTGTAAATAATGCTGCAGTGACCATATGAATGCACATGTCCCCTCAAAGTAGCATTTTGTGTTTATTCATATAAATACACTCATCAAGACAGAATTTTCTTAAGACGTCCCATTTCACATTCAAAGAATGTTAGGCAAACTTATTGATATGCTCCTACCTAGAATACAAGCAAAATGGAGCAGCAAGATAGAATTTATCAAGGTAGGGGCAGCCAGTTAGCTCAGTTGGTTAGAGCGCGGTGCTCTTAACAACAAAGTTGCTGGTTCGATCCCCACATGGGCCACTGTGAGCTACGCGCTCCACAACTAGATTGAAACAACTACTTGATATGGAGCTGATGGGTCCTGGAAAAACACACTTAAAATAAATGTTACAAAAAAAAGAAAAAAAGAATTTATCAAGGTAAATATTTTAGTTAGTTTTCTTAGCTATTAGACTATAAATCCTTCTAGAAAAGGAAATCATCCTTACAAGGAGGGTAGAAAAAAATATGTATAGGTAAATTCCACTTATAGATAGAGTGAAAAAATCCTAGAAGAAAACATAGCAATTTAGAAAATTCATCATAATTTAACCTTCTACTCAAGGAATGTGACATTATGTAAATATTAAGAAATAGGCTAAAGTAATATCTTCTTAACAGTTCATATTTAATATGAAGGCAGTGAGCAATTCAGCAACCATTCCTAAACTTAGTTAAATAAAGTGGAGTGTAACATAAAGAAAGCTTAATATTTAAAATACACGTATTATAAAATATATAAACATGTACAATATCATTTACTTATAAAATCAACTCAGAATTACACTGGTCTGCTTAGAATTGATAAGTTACTAGAATTAAATAGTGTTGGGTGGCTTGATATATAAGACATTTCTCCAAAGTTAATGTACCAGCAATAACCAACTGAAAATAAAATGGGAATACAGATCCCTTTCACTATGGCAACAATAAGAAGATAGTAATAACTATGATGAACGTGGAGGACCTTTATTTTTCATTTCATGCTTTTTTCCTATCAGGTTTGTACTTTAACACGAGAAGATAACCGCTTGTTGGGTGTTATTCCACAAGATGAGCAGCTGCATGTGCTACCACTTTATAAACTTTCAGACACAGATGAGTTTGGCTCAAGGGAAGGAATGGAAGCCAAGGTCAGATCTGGAGCAATTGAAGTCCTCACACCCCGCCGCAAGAAAAGAACATGTTTTACTCAGCCAGTTCCTCGTTCTGGGAAGAAGAGAGCAGCGATGATGACAGAGGTTCTCGCTCACAAGATAAGGGCTGTGGAGAAGAAATTCATTCCTCGAATCAAGCGGAAGAATAACTCGACGACAAACAACAGTAAGGCTTCATTGCTGCCGCTTTTAGGTGAGGCCTATGGACCCAGCTAATGTGCCGCGCTCAATTTTTATTGTTGGAAGTTTGGGGTTACCTTTGTACCTTATTCTTCCTTTCTTTTCTGTTTACTACTGTCTTAGGAATGAAACATTATGAAAAGAAAAATTTTCGGTTAGATAGCAATTAATTAGGTTAGCTAATTGTTCTTAAAGCTCATTTGTTTGTCTTTTTTCTTTTTTATGTATTCTTCATTTTTTATAGCTCATTTGTTTTTAATTTAGCTTGTTTAGTTGTCAAACCACGACACTGAACATATTTCCACATACTTACCCAGACCAAAAGTCAACAAAAAAGTGACCCATCTGTAGTTCTTAGTATTTTTTTCACCTATGCTTTAAAAACAAACATGTTCTTATTTATTGTTCCCCGTCAGTTTTGAAGCCCTACTCCTGAAATGTCAGCACTTCCTTGAAGTCTTCCTTAATCACCTTTACCATCAATTTAAGTAATCTAGTCAACAAATATCACTGAGCACTACTGTAAAGTGTTCTAAGTATTGGAAATACAGCTGTGAAAAGATGGAAGATAGTCCTGTAAAAGGACTCCGTTTAAATAGCGTCGTCAGAAGGATACATTTGAGAAAAGTTCTAAAGGAAGTGAGAATCAGCAGTATTTTTATTTGGAGAAAGCATTCCAGGCAGAGGAAACGAGAAGTGCAAAAGTCAGGATGCAGGAATTTACCTGAATACTTGATGTAAGCAGGGAGGCCAGTGTGGCCGAAGGTGAAGTTTGAAATTCGGAGAATAGTAGGAATTGAGATCAGCGAGTTAAGAGTGGGTTTGAGCAATCTCAAGCTTTGTAAACTGCTGTAAAGATTTTGGCCTTTACTGTGAGTGAGAAAGTTACTGGAGATTTCAGAATAGAGTAGGGGTATGATGTGACTCAAACCTGACATTCTGGTTATTGGGTTAGAACTAGAGTGAACTCTGGCAGAGAATAGAAAAGTAGGGTGATCATATAGAGGGTATCCTAAACACTCAGGAGAGAGATAATGAA
Organism: Rhinolophus sinicus; assembly: GCF_057876585.1. Lineage (NCBI taxonomy): Eukaryota > Metazoa > Chordata > Mammalia > Chiroptera > Rhinolophidae > Rhinolophus > Rhinolophus sinicus. Next base: position 46,995,795 of record NC_142515.1, read on the forward strand.
ACTGCCTAATGAGGGGGACATCAGAAGTGTCTGATGCTGGGTATGTTTTGAAGGTAGAGTCAACAGGACTTCAGATAGATTAAAGCTGGAGTGTGGACAAAAAGAAGTGTCATGGTTTACCCTGATATTATTGACCTGAAGAAACTGGAAGATGGAGAAACTTACCAACATGTCATGAGGAATGGGGAGACAAGAACAGAGTTGGAAAGATATAAAGGGAGATGGGAAGCTCAATTTTCGACATGTCAAGTCAAGTTCAAGACACCTGTCAGGCATTCAAGTCTAGATGTTAGGTAAGCAGTTGAATAAGAGTGTAGTTCAGAGAAGAGAGAGGTTCAGGCTGGAGATATAATTTAGGTGGTCAGCTGCATAGAGATAGTATCTAAGCCATGAGAATGAATAAAATCACAGAAAAACTGAAGAAGATAGAAAAGAAATTTGATCAAGGACAAGTCCTGAGAAGTCTCAATTTGTAGAGGCTTCAGAGATGAAGATGAACCAGCAAGAAAGACTTGGTATGTCTGGTGAGGTAGACGTGAAATCATCAGAGTGTGGTGTTTCGAGGAGGGAATGATCAACCATGTCAGAGGCTGGTCTGTGTCAGGTGAGATGCAGATTGAGGTTTCACCATTAGATCTGAAGGCTGCTATAAAGGGGGTGAATTGAATGCAATGAAGTTTATAGGGTTGAGGTTCTCAAATGGAAATTTTTTTTAAATGTACAAAGTGAGTGAATTATATAATGAATCCCACATCCCTCCTATGCTCACAATTTTAAAAAATGTCAATATATAGCCATTCTTATTTCATCTATACCCTTACCCAGGACTCCCCCTCCTTAGATTTTTTTAATAAATTGCAAAAGTCATATCCATTGATTTATCAGTATGTGTCACTAAATGATATTTTTTATAACCACAGTATCTAAAACTAAACCAAAAAATCAAATAATGCCTTAATACCAATCAATGTTCAAATTGCTTCATGTCTCTTAGTTGATTTTTTTTTGTTTTTTATGTTTGGTTAGTTTAAATAACTATCCAAACAAAGTAACTCATTATATTTAGTTGATATGTGTCCTATTCCTTTTTTGATTTGAAACTTAAATTTTTCTTCTTTTTCTTTTTTGTTTTTCTTTTCTTTTTTCCTTATAGCAGAAACCATTGTCCTGACTAATTCAGCTTCAATTGAAAAAAAAAAAAAAAGTTACTAAGGCAAGAACACTATCTGTGATTTGTACACTTCTGTTTCTGTGAAGTTGAGACTGATACAGGTGTCAGGTGTTGTCAACCTGATTTACTGATTATGTTTCCTATCAGCTTTTTACCTAATGGTTTTAGAAACATTTATGATCCTACTCTTTATTCTTTATTTCATTGGAAGAAAGTGATTTTTCCTTTTCCATTTGTTAGTTGATATTCTTTTAAAATGAAATGCTGTCCTTATCAATAACTTGTTGATTCTGAGGTATGGTTCATGTTGGGGAATCAGAATGAATGCTTAGCTATTTGCCTTGATTCACCAGTTTTCAGAATAAAGTTAGTTCCCAAGTATCTTCTAGTCTGGTCAATTTTTTTTAAATTTAGTATCATTTTGATCTCATAGTTTTTTAACACAGTTTATTTTTCAGTGCATATTAAGTAGGTGTTTTTCAACTAAATTTGGAAATGCTTTTTAAAAACAATCCTCAAATTGTCTCATCTTTAGTCAGTAGAAACCCATCGAGATGGCATCTGAATTTTTTTGTCATGACCCTGATTGTCTTTGATAGCTTCCTTAGCTTCTGTTCTAACAAGATGTGCCAGGCTCATCTTATATAATCCTGCCCCATATCTAAAATCAGCCATTTCTCCAAGGAGCCTAAAGAAAAAAAAAACACCATGAATTTATACTGGTATTCAAATTTAGAATTAGAGAGCATTCCTTAACTTTCTTGATTTTCATATTTGTAGGAGCGATTGATTATTTGTTATTTTAAGATAAGAGAAACTACAGTGCAGGTATTTATGTAATGCTGGGGAAGATTCATTAAAGAGATAATGAAGAGGGAAGGCAGAGAAATTATTCCTTTTTACTTGTAGCCCCATTTAACATATATTTAATTTAGGTTTGTTTTAAAATTCATTCCCTGATAGATAGCATCTTTATATGCTATTTTAAAAATAATATATGCACTTGTAGTAGCCATATGGGTAATATTTCGCCCACAACCTCTCATCTTTTTGTTATCTTACCCATAAGAACTTTTTATTGTACAGTTTTATTCAACTCAGTGAAAAACTCATCAGTATTTTAATCTTTCCTTCTCATGTTTTATATTTGTTGACAACTTAACCTCTATAATAACAGATGCAGCCACAGATAGTGGCATGGGTTTCTTGATATACTACTCCTTGGGGCCTATGTAGAAGTAGCCTTTAAAAATGAAAACTGTCATGTCTCCAGGTTGTATTGTCTGAGGGAAAAATTGCAGCTCTTCTGAATTAAATGTTTACAATTATATTGTTATTTTAAAATATGGCCACATTACCTATTCTGTTTCTTGGTCCTAAAATTCACTGCTTTTGCACTTCCAAAAATTTTTTAGAACTGCAAAATAGGGAGCATATACTCAACAAAAAATTTCCACTTGATGTGCTGCTTTTGTGGATGTGTCAGAACAGTTAACCCATCTTGGCCAATGTGTTCATGATCTACCTTACTCAGAAAGAAACGAACTTAAATGCATGTGTTTTTGAGGTTACAGAAAGCTTTTTTCCAACTAAAATTTTTTTATGTGACGTCCCTTTGCCTAATAATTAATTTTGCCAGTTATGGTGCTTTCATTATCCAGAAATATTTATAAACTATTACTTATTTTTACTTTTTTTCAAAGCTGAGATCATGTTGTACATAAAATCTATCTAAACATCTCTTTGTAGTTAAATATTGCTCACTCTTTGTCATCATAATATCACTTGCATTATATTCCCCTGTATGGTTTAATATTTCCTTCATAGCCAATTAAGTCATTTCTAATATCTTACTGTTTTGAACAGTGGACATCTTTTTGGCTAAATCTGTGCACTTATTTATGATTGTTTTGAAAGGGAAGAATTCTTTAAGGAAAATCATTGGATGAAAAAGCTTACCGAACTACATCCAATTATTAATGTACACGTGTGTGTGTTTGACTTAAAGTAAATAGAACAAAACTGGCTAGCATTGCCCTCATCAATGTTTTGTTATATTATTCTTTGTACTTCTCTTCAGAGCTAGTTTTTAAAGACAACAACTACCAAAAGCAGTTTGTACTTATCTTCACATCTGGTGTCCTTTTTTCTGTTTAGGGAATAAAACTGAGACCTTGCAACCTGAAATAAAAAGTGAATCTGAACCCAGTTTTATCTTCAAAGGTTCGGACAACACTAAAACCTACTCACTGACCCCATCCATTCCTCACCCAGTGAAAGAGGGAAACTTATCTCCAGGCTTTTCCTGGTCCCCTAAGACTGCTTCGACCACAACATCTCCTTTTAAGAATGATGCATCAGTTTTGTACGGGTTTTCAGAAAGAAGTAGCAATCCCCACTGCACAATGCCTTCTGCAAGACACAGCGGTGCTAATGCTGCCGCTGGGGAATGCACTGGAATTGCACCGCCTGGTGACGTGGGTCATCTTCCAACCTTGTCTACTCCTATGTCAGATTCCCTCATTTATCCTGAGCCTCCCACTTGTCCATCTGAGCAGCTAACTTCCAATCAGCCAAACCAGCAGGCCCCATTCATCACCTCTCCTCCTGAACTTGCTTCCTGTCTGATGGAAGAAGATGAGCAGCATTCTGAAGCAGATGAGCCTCTATCAGATGACCCCCTGTCAGACGACCCCTTGTCTTCTGCTGAGGAGAAATTGCCCCACATTGATGAGTATTGGTCAGACAGTGAGCACATCTTCTTGGATGCCAATATCGGTGGGGTGGCGATAGCGCCCGCTCATGGCTCCGTTTTGATTGAGTGTGCCCGGCGAGAGCTTCATGCTACGACTCCTGTCGAACACCCAAACCGGAATCATCCTACACGCCTCTCCCTTGTCTTCTACCAGCACAAAAACCTGAATAAGCCCCAACATGGTTTTGAACTAAACAAGATTAAATTTGAGGCTAAAGAAGCTAAGAATAAGAAAACCAAGGCCTCAGAGCAGAAAGATCAGGCAGCTAATGAGGGTACTGAACTGTCCCCTGAAGTTAATGAATTGAACCAAATTCCTTCTCATAAAGCATTAACATTAACCCATGACAATGTTGTCACCGTGTCCCCTTATGCTCTCACTCATGTCGCAGGGCCCTATAATCATTGGGTCTGAAAGCTTTTCTCCCCTTCTTAATGCCTTTGCTAGTGTAGTGTATTTTTTCAAGGTGCTGTTAAAAGAAAGTCATGTTGTCGTTTACTATATATCTTCATCTCACCCATTTGAAGGCTGAGGTTCAAAATGAAAAAATAGGGTGGGTATTTCTTAACTGTGACTATATTTTGACAATTGGTAGAAGGTGCACATTTTAAACAAAAATAAAAGTTTTATAGTTTTAAATATATAAAGAAATGTTTTGGTTAGGTGTTAACCTTGATAGAATCACTCAGTTTGGTGCTTTAAATTAAGTCTGTTTACTATGAAACAAGAGTCATTTTTAGAGGATTTTAACAGGTCATGTGCTACGGTGTAAAATCAAGATACATAGTGTTAACTCTACACAGCTCCTGGTGCTTACCCACATTGACACAGTTAAAAATAAGCTGAATTATTATTTCATGGTGCCATTGTTCCAACATCTTCCAATCATTGCTAGAAATTTGACGTATTCCTTCGACACAAACAAACCAATGAAATGTTTTCTCTCTTAAAATATCTCTCCGGTATAACATAATTCATTATTGTTAGTAATGGTTGGAGGTTGTTCATAGATTGTAAATATATATTTTAAAAGCACTTTCTATTTTTAAAAGTAACTTGAAATAGTATAGTAGAAGATTCTTATTGTCTATTGTTTGTGCATATTTGCATACAAGAGAAGTCATTTATTCTTGCTGTGTAGAGTTCCATCTTGTTAACTGCAATATGTATTTCTAATCATGTATATGGTTTGTTTGTTTTAATGTGTCCTTTCTCATTCAAATATTAGCTACTTATATAAAATAGTTAGCTCATGCAAAAAAATGTTAATTATCTCTAAAATTGGAATTTGGAAGCATATCATCGATATTGATTAACATTTTCTTTGGAGCTAAGTAAGAGTGGTCTCTTCTGATTTATTGAGCAACAGTGGCCACAATTTACATTCACACTAGCTTTCTCAATATAATCCATGAAAGGTGTTTCCAAAAGGAGATGGGACATAATAGGATTCAGAAGAGTCAAATGCTTTTAAAGTTTCAAGGTGATAAAACTCAAAAATTAAATAGTGAAAACCCTACCCATCCCCAGTTGCCTTATTCTGAAAGTCGTTCTGGTACAGAATTAGAATAAAATTCCTGTAAAACTATTTTGAAAACAAATTCCCTATCATCATCACATCCCCACAACATCCCAAACAAACAGTAGGAATGGTGTTATAAGTATGATTCTGTCCATTAAGAGCTAATCCAAAGTAGTGTAAGGCTAGTAATTCATCTCTGGTAAATCCCTATGTTCTAAGTAACGGGAAAATAGGGATTCCATTTATTTAGTCCTCTCGTTATTTTTTCCTGTTACTTTCTTGATTCATAGCAAAATAGAAGGGATTGCCCAAACCAAACGTTTAGAACAAACAGAAATTTCAATGAAATACTTGATTCTGTTAAAATGCAGAGGTGCTATAACATTCAAAGTATCAGATTCCTTGGGAGTATAGAAAACCTAGTGGTGCTTCTCCCTTGGAAATGCCATAGGAAGCCCACAACCGCTACTTCTCAAAATTTTGGTGCAAAAGCAAACAGTTCCAGCAAGCTCTAAAGAAAAACTCATTATATAACTTATATTGAAATAATATATGGTGCAAAGTATCAGTTTCAAGCTTTTGACTAATCCAAGTAAAGGAATATGAAGGGACTGTAAATAACAATGTCCGTTGATAGACCATCATCTTGTACAAGTAGATTTCTGCTTTTGGATATGTAAAATAGGAGAATTCATTGACTTGTTTTAGTATTTTGTGTGCCTTAGATTTGTTTTAAAACATGTATATTTTTGTGAGCCTAAGGTTTCTTTTACATATAAGTATATAAATAAGTGATTGTTTATCATTTCAGCTGCTTAAATAAGATATTTACTAGTATTAGACTATCAGGAATACAACCTTGTGATATTTCGTTTTAGATTTTAGACCTTAGTTCCCACGAGAAATAATTTCCTCACCAGATTGAATGGATAAAGCTTTAAGACCCTTTATCCATCCACCCATCTATCCATTCTTCCATTCAACACCTATTGAATGTCTGCAAAATTTAAGTACCAGCATTTGTTTTTCTTTGAATTGCCACCTATGACATAGTAAACTTGAAGAATTAAAATCCTAGAAAGTACTCTTACACATATTTTTTGAAGAAATAGCAAATTTCCTTCAAAACAATCTACTGTGTCTTCAGCAATTGAAATCAGTGTCACTACCTTTAAAAAAGTTCCTTAACAATCTAAACTTGAAGCACCAAGGTTGGTTGAGGGGAATACTGGGATATGTACAAGTTAGTTGCGGTTTACCAAAACAAGTAAATGAAAATATCCAGTGTCAACTAAAATGTTTCCGTTCAGTTATTAAAATTAATGCCATGAATGGCCTGCTCAACTGATAACCCCATGGAGGGAACCACATGATTCCTGCTTTGTTGGACTCTATTTCATAAGTTTAACAATTTACCATCCCATGGTCTGCCCTGTAATTTTTTCAAAGCTCATGCTTATTTAATGTTCTGCAGCACTGTGATTGTATGCTGGCTACACTGCTGTTAGAATGCTCTTTCTCATGAAGCAAGGAAATAAATTGTTTGAAATTACATTTTCACTCAGAAAACTGGTCATCTAACATTATTTCTACACCTCTATTATGTGTTCCTGTAATGATCACCTCCTTTGTAGCCCTGAAATTGGGTTTTCACACTTTTGCCTTTGTTCATGGTATAATTGAATTCATTGATACATAACTCTTAAGTTAGCCCAACCTATTCATGATATGTTACAAACTTAACTATGATTAGAGAATAACTCCTGCCTATTGTAGAAGCCTACAAAATATCACACTGCTCTTCAAAATCCCATTTCTAATGGCTCCCAAACCATTTTTCACCTGCGTCTTTCCAAATCATCCACAAAATACCAAATATGTCATCAACCTAACTGAAATATATTACTATTGGAAAGTGAGCCTAGCTGAAAATGTAGCTGTAGATAAATTTTTGCAACATATTAGCGAAATGTTACATCTTAAATAACCTACCAACATCTTTATGCAGTCTGCATGTGGATGAAATAATTTCATTTGTTAAATATAGAATTTTAACTAGATTAGATTCATAAGCAATTTACTTAAGACATAACCCTAATACATGCTTAATTGAATGCATACCCTTGTGTAAATGAGATACTCACTTAATTCATATGGAGTAACCTACTTTCTAATGTCATTACTTCCATGGACTTCTGATTATCATTTATTTCATAATAGCATGTATGAAAATAGCCCCAAACCATTTAAGTTTAGTCTTTGAAAAACAAATTATATTGAGATCTTTTATCTGGGATAAATTTTGACGTTGCATGACAACTTCCACGGATAGTGGGCACAGCATTCCTTCAAATGTGCCATGTAAATCCATAGCTGTGTGTGACCTTTAATACATAGCTACCTTCTATTTCACAACTTTTTAACGCATGGAGATCTTTTTTTGGTCTAGATTTAGTACAAATGTGAGTTTTAATCTTTTGTAGAAATTTATGACAAGAATTGTGAAATAAGGTAATATGGTAGTGGCCTTCCCCATTACCGAAAGACACCCTAGAAGTCATATGATTCAATCACTGGGGCTCAAAGAGCAGATTTTAATGTCAGTGTGTAATTATTTTTGTAATTAGAATTTAAAGAGTCAAGTGAAGGGAATTTTGTGGTTAGGACTGTAGGAAAACAAACTTGATCACCCAAGAGGTATTTTATCACTGGGAAATAATCTTATTTTGGTACAAGTCAAAAATAAAATGGCTTTGAGTTTTTTTCTGAGGTTCAAGGAAAGAAGTTGAGTGAAATAACTGGGGAAAGTATATTTCCATTCTATATACTACCTAGCCATGGTTGTACAGTCTATTCACATGTCTTGCCTAGTTGGCCTCACAAGTCCCAGCATAGTTTATTTTGATGAGGCTGTCTACATGTATTAGAATACTGTTTCATTGTGCACAGCTACTAAACTTGCCCTTAAGTGTATTGAACTTGTAACGTTGACATCAGTAGTATGGCACACTTAACCAAGTGATATCATCAGTGCCCTGATTCCTGAAAGAGTGTGGATTCATACAAATCAAATTATGCTCCATGTGGAGTTTTTTTCTAACGGGTTTAGGAATTGATGCCATACATGGCTTTGGAATGCAATTCAGAAGGAATCGGTACGTCCTTTGACAGAAGTTCAATTTGTGTTTTCTTAGATTCATTGGCCTTTTTTTCCCTCTTATATAAAATAGAGACCAAGTTCCTCTGTTAATATTGAAGATGGTGAAACTGGCTTGTATCCAGGACACCACTCTTTTGTCCACATTGACCTCTACAAATTTTAATTCTCTACATTCCAGTATTTGGATGAATTTTTTTCAATCCATTTCTTATGGGCACCCAATCAAATACTATTGTTTGCTTTAAAAGGCATGTATTTTACTCGTTCAGGTAATTCAAAGGTTTTTTTTTTAATTTATTTTGCCACTCCTAATTTTCTTTTAAGGGTCCCACAATGTACTTCTCTTTTGGTAGTATACAACTTTTAATATTTCTGTCTTTAAAAGTCCAATGTTTGTTGTCTGTACTCCTTTCCCATCCTAACTTATATCCATGATCCTGCCTGGGTCACAAGTTTTCTTCTGGTTCGTTTAGCCATAGATGTCCTCCAAATTACAATAAAACTTAGTCTAAGGTAGGAATATTATTATTAGATGTTAAACATATTAGCCGATTTAACCCATCCATATTTAAGTGCAACTTAGGAAACCCTTGGTTAACAATATAAACCCAGTTTTCCTAAAAATAGAAATTTTGTCATTAGCTGCTATTATGAAGAGTATTCTCGTCTTGTTCATCAGAATAAAATCCTGCAGCTGTCAGAAACATTTGCATTTTTGGAGAAACAATACTGGAAAGGAATTTGGTTTCTTCTCTATTTGGCTATGTATAAAACCAGAAACTCTGCTTGTTATTATTTTTTTCTCCTTTTACTAAAGGTACAATGTCACTAAGTGTACCTTCATTCTTTTTACAGTTTTATCCTTTCCTCTGATTTTTTAAAAAAAACCCTATTGCTTCCCTTGTCTCTATTCTCCATTCCTCAGGTTTCCTACACAAAAACACATCGTTCATTTTAAGGGTAACAATGATCTTGGTCATTTGTCTTTTAAAATTGTATTTCTCAAATCCTTTTTGGAATAATACCGAAAGCAATCAAGAGCTTTTATTCAGCCCTTTTCATTTAGAGGCAAATTCAGTTTTTAGGAATGGATGTGTTCACAAGGCCACAGGTTAGTGTTGAGTGCTGTCTTTACCAATTCCAACAATGTTTGACTCTTGACTCGTTTATTAGTGTTTCAGTATTTTACAAAAAGTTAAACAAGAAGTATTCTACCACTACTTCTATATGACTTTGCTAGTTCTGTGTAATGCATCACACTAATTATAAATTGACCACTCACTGACTTTCATAGTAATGGGTCTGATCTATAGAATAGATAGGGATCTTTTTTTAATTTTTTTTTTTTTTTTTTTGCACCTTCTTCTCCTTATCTCCCAGTCCAGTTTTTGTGGATGGTATTTATTATCAACTGTACATTTACCCTTTTGGAATTTGGTTGTTGGCAATAATAGGAACTATCTATAATCTGGGTGATAAAGGTTCGAAAGTGAACTGTAAGTAATGGGAAGAGTTTTTAACGATGGGATAAGTCAGTCATCAGAAGCTCTTTCAAGCACAATGGGGAGAAACGCAAGGGGCAGAAATGAGGGAGAACTGTGTTCCTATCAGCGATCTGCAGGTTCACTTTTCCAGCTCAACACCAAGAAATACTTTTAATGTTTCTTCTTCCCACTCAATACCAGTTTTATCTGGAAAAAAAAGAAATGTGATAATAAAGCAAATTATAATTAATCTGTGTACTTCATAATGTTTTACGTTATCAAACTGCCTGACTGCTACTTTTTTTTCTCTCCAACACTGAGGATTGGACAGAGAATATTCCCATCTTACTGATGAGGAAACTGCATATTGGCAAGAATACCATAGGGCTTGTTCCAAGTCTCACAGCAAGTCAACCCATCTGAGATTAAAACATCTGCAGACTGCTAAATGCATTTCTGCACCATAAACTGTATCTTAAGAGAGTTTAGTGATTAGAAACTGTCAGCCCCGATCTAAGAATAATATAAAACCTACGTCTTGTATGCAAAACCTGCTTCTGAAATATTTTGTTTCCACTATTGATTTAGCCAGCTCTTTTCTTATGCATACTTGAGGTCTCCCCCAAATTCCCAAAACTTCTGCATTGGGGTTTAGATTAATGAAGTTTTATTTTCCCTGTAAAAACACTTTTTTATAAAGAACGACCCTGTACTACTAAAACAAGGAAACCTCCTAAGTAGTAATTGTGTTAAAAATACTCTTAAAGACTAAAGTCAGCAATTCATAAAGTTAAATATATTTGTTATATTGAAATGCAAGTAAAAGAAAGAAAAGCAGGTTTCTTGGAATGTGCTGGGTAAACTGACTTTTAATTCCCAGGCAGTCATGGTAAAAATGTAAAATTGTGAGCATCTTTAAGAGATAGTATTGTCTCCCACTTATTTGTATTTGTTTTATTTTGTTTTCTCCTTTGTTTCCAACCACATACAATCTCTGGGTCAAAGGTTGAATATACCTTTACCCAGAGAGTTAAGAAAAATGAGATGTATTTGTAAAATTTTTAGTAAGCTCTTTATAAAGAGGTAAGATATTTAGGCTAGTCCATTAGTACATTATGGGTTACTAATGAAAAACGCAAGCCAAACTGCCCTAAATAGTCAAATTTCACTTTTGGTGACTCAGTTCAGTAACTGCCTATCCCCACTAATGCCTGTTTGTGATATTATAAAATGGCTGATGACATAGGACTTTACAGAGACAGCTCTTTAAAAAAATAAATATTTTTTATTGCTATGTATGGTCATACTTTTTTTTAATTTTTATGAGATAACATTGTGATAGGTGCTTTAAGAGAACTATTTTTCCTGAAATGGTTTTATAGCAAAAAAAAAAAAAAAAAGGGCAGCATTTGCATTGTGACGACATATGGGTGGATGGTCACCTTTGGGTTACTAAGAAATGAAGTGTTCCCTAAAGAGAAACTTGTAAAACTACTTAACAGAAAGAAAAGCATTAATTTCTAGTTTTTTTCATTTTATATGGTGACTTACCAGTAGATTCTTGTGCATATCAATAACTTGGTTCCCAGGAGAAGACCGAGTGTTTATCATTAGTGGGAGTAAAATACTCACAAATCCTTCCCCATGGTGAACTAGAATAGTACTGAATTCCCCATCGAGAAAGATCAATTTCACAAGTTAATATTCCTGTCTCTAGTTGACTTTTTTACTCTCTTTGGCATGTATTTACTATTTATTTTGTACCTTAAATTTTTTGCTTTGGGGGACTTTTACTTACTGCCATCCTACTGTATTAAAAATCCCATACAATGAAATGTTAGTAAGGAAAAGATTTTAAAACTCCACGAGTATCCTTTTTTGGTTCTTAACATGGGGAAAACAGTTTAAAGAAAAAGCACTTCATCATGTAGAAGGGAAAAAGATAATTATCATTTCAATTCAGGATCAAGGTAGTGCTCTATGTACAAGGGAACACTTACTAGCAGTACTTGAAGACTTGTGAGTTGAAATTGCATGTTACTTGAAAGATCGAATTAAGCTAAATTTTGGTGCACAGCAGTTGTACATGATTTCATGTTTATGTAGCAAAATGCATTGAAATGTACTAGTATTGAAACATACATGTAAAGATAGTTGTGGAAATTGTCTATTATATTTTCCTTGTGTCTCATTTATTTAGAGCATAAAGTTTCTTTTTAATTGTTCTAACTGAATAAGGCTAAATGAATACTGTAATTGAAATTATATTTTAAATCTTTGTCATGAGTTTTTAAAAGAAAAAAAACTATTGCAAATTGTATCATTCCTGGTTACACAGAACTTTGTGGGTGGTTTTAAATAAATTTTATACTTCTATTTTGCACCTGGTAGTCTAATTTTTCTTTCCTCTACAAAATAATATTAAGTAAGGACTCTTATCAATCCCATTTTACAGATCAATTCTGAAGCTTAAAGTAATGTTCACACCCCTAGTAATGGGGCAGAGCCATTCATCAACTTGGGTCTAGACTGACTCATGCCCTCCCTTGGGTTTAGCATTATTTTAATCGTCTTAATCCTGAACACAGTATGCTCACAGTATTTTAAAGTTGACATCCTAAAGTAGTCATTAAAACCTAAAGGGAAAAAATATATTGACAATAAACTTTTAGTGAAATTACAGCAAATATCACAGACTAATAAGTTACTTTAAATCCATCTAATTTGAAATCTAACTCCTATTGTAGGATCCTGTAATCCTCTTCCTTCTAGTAACAAGAACAACTATATCCCCCTGCCCCAGCAACTCCCAGGGTTTAGGTGGGCAGCTAGATACTCATGTTCCACCTCCTTCCTGACCGGTTATAAGGGAGACATGTAAGTTAGGCTGACCATGGACACATGGGCAACATGCCAAGGCATGGCAGAATAGCAAAATAGAAGGAACTCAGGTCCCCGGATGACCCACCTATCAACTTGGTCTGTTACATGAGAAAAAAATAAGTATTCTCTATTATTTTGCTCTGTTAAATAGCTCAATAGCCTAACTAAACATCCATTCCATAAGAAACTATCATGTTTTTATAATCTTCTCCAGGCCAAATATACAGTTCCTTCAATGTTCTTCCAGTGACATGGTTTCTAGATCCTTTATCTTAATGCTCTTTAGACCACAACCTGAATAATATTTTAAAAACATCTCAGAATATGACATTCCCCTGCTTAAAACACTCCAGTGGCTGTACTTAGCGTGAAACCAAACTCCTTACTTAGTCTGCAAAACTCTGGGTGACCTTGCTCCTGCCAACCTACCTGCTCTCATTTACCAGGCTCCAGCCATTCTGAGCTTCTGTAGCTCTTTGAACAGGCCAAACTCTTCTCTGATTCAAAGCCTTTTACCCACTGCTTGCTTCTACCTTCAGATCCTCATATGGCTTGCTCCTTCCTTTAGTTACTGTATCAGCTCAAATATCACATCATTTGCAATATAGTGTTCAAGTATATTAATGTCCCATAATGTTATCACTCCCTATTATTGAACATTTTGATTGTTTCCAATTTTTTACAATGATAAACACTAAAATGCTAGGTTAAAGGGAATGAACCTTAACTTTTTTTTATCATTTTTAAAATTAATTTTTATTTTTTAAATACAGTTGACATACAATATTATTTTATACTAGTTTCAGGTATATAGCATAGTGGATAGACATATATATATATATATATATATATATATATATATATATATATATATATATATATATATATATATATATTTTACAAAGTGATTCCTCCCACCTCAATAGTATTGTACTCATCTAGCACCATTCATTGTTACCACAATATTGTTGACTATGTTCCCTATGCTGCACTTTACATCCCCATGACTACTTTATAACTACCAATTTGTGTTTCTTTATTCCTTCACCTTTTTCACCCAGGCCCCCAACTTCCCTCCCATCTGGCAATCATCAGTTTGTTCTCTGTATCTATGAATCTGTTTCTGTTTTGTTTGTTTATTTAGTTTGCTCTTTAAATTCCACGTATAACTGAAACCATATGGTATTTGTCTTTCTCTGTCTTATTTCCCTTAGTATAAAATCCTCCAGGTCCATCCATGTTGTAGCAAATGGTGTAAGATTTCATTCTTTTTTATGGCCAAGTAATTAAAGGGAATGAACCTTAATTTTAAAAAAATTAATAATTAAGACATATCATTGTACAAAATTCAAAAAGTACAAAGACATTAGAGGGAAAAAAATAATGACTTTTCTACCTCTGTTGCCCAGTGTTTATACTCAGGATACTCTTGGCTACAACTAAAATGGCTTAAACAATACACTTGCTGATATAACAAAAGATCCAGAGATAAATGATTCCGGGTTAATAAATTCAGCAATTCAATATTTGAGTTCCAGTTCTGTTTCTCTTCAATTTTGTCAGGTTTCCCTCATGATCTCAAGATGGCTGCCACAACTCAAAGAATCATGATCTTTCCCAAATTTACCTAAAAGTCCTGAAGAGCAGTTTCTCCTTCAGTCTCTTTCAAATCAGGGACAAAAACAAGAAGCCCCCAATATACTTCTTATACTTCATTAGCCAAGATTTTTTCACATAACCATGCCTAAAACAAAAATTAGAAAGGAGAATTAATTACCATAATTCACTTACACCTATCAATATTTACCTCCTGGGGCTAAAAAGATTGACTTCTCCTAAAGTCACATCTGAACAAAATGTGGGCTCTGTCAGCAAAGGAAGAAGGGGAATAGAAAGGCAATTGGGTAAGTAACCAATTGGTCTGTCAGGCCTGGCCTCACAGTTTCTCTCCCCAGAGGCCACCTTAGTTAGCTGTTTCTTGTGTATCCTCCAGAAATATGCATATGCAAACATCGTAAACATTTACTTTTCTTTTTTAAATCTAGAGTCCTGATCAACACATATACAACTGCATGAATATAGAATTCTTATTTTTTATTTTTTTGTTTAAGTATAGTTAGTACACAATATTATATTAGCTATATTAGTTTCAGGTATGCAATATAGTGATTTGACGTTTTATACTTCGGGACCTCAAAAGTGGAGGAGCTTATCTCTCACACTGCACCAACCTCTGGATGGGGGTGAAGGTGGGGGATGTTCTCTTTGTTCCCAAGTACTGTCCCTTTAAATTCACACTAGCTAGCTCCACCATGCCTCCCTTCCTTTATCATCTTCCTAAACTCGCCCCTCATTCACTGCTGACTTTGCCCTCAGCACATGTTATTCTTCCCTACCCTAATTCTTGCTATCATTGAACAAGTAGGCACTTCATCCAACAAATTCACATCTCAATTCCCTGATCTTATCTGGTTACCTCACCTTTTCTCCACTTCCACAGAGCCTCCTACTCCCATAGTCACAGAATGGAACATATCATCACTTTAAAATCATTAAATAAAACACATCATGACCTCAACTCCTATGTGTCCTGTCAGCTGTTTCCATACTTTTTCTACCTCATTGGTACCTCCAATGATCCTTCTCCTTTCTTCCTATGCAAACTTTCCCTCTCTATCTGGCTTATTTCCTGATTTCAATCATTCTCTTGCCAGGACTTTTCTATTCAACCATCTGTTTAAGGAAAAATATTTGGCCAAAGATCAATGAAAACCCCCTCTCCTTGCCAGGCACCAAATTTATTACTGGACTATTTTATAAAGCTGTGATTGAAAAGTTCAGAACTTTAAGAGACAGACATTATTCAGAAGCATTTTGCAATGAAGACCTTTACTGTCTTTAAAATATTTTTTTAAAGTTATGTTTCTGGGGGCATAATTTACATACTTAAAATTTATCCTTTAAATGAGTCTATGAGTTTTGACAAACATATATAGTCATGTAACCATCATGACAATGAAGATGTAGAATAGCACCGTCTGATAGAAATCTAATGAGAGTTACATTTGTAATTTAAGATTTGTAGTATAGCTGCATTTAAAAAAGTAAAAAAGAAACAGGTGAAATTAATTTTAATAGTGTATTTTATTTACCTCAATATATCCAAAATAGTATTATTTTAATATGAAATGAATTGATATTTTTCTTTTTTTTGTACTAAGTCTTTGAAATTTAGTGTGTATCTCATATTTACAGTGCATCTCAATTCAGATGTTAAATTTCCATATGAAGTACTTTATCTGTTTCATCAAATTTAGACTTGAAAAAGTAGATACACATACCCAAGTTATTCCAAACATACTTAAAAGTTTTCCAAAACTGAATCAATTATTAGTTTTTGAGTTTAAATTTTGACTAATTAAAATTAAACAAAATTAAAAGTTTAATTTCTTGGTTGCATTAGTCACGTTTCAGGAGCTCAATTGCCACATGTGGTTAATGCCTACTGTATAGGATGGCTCAGATGACAGCATATATACATCAGTCCACAAAAGTTCCCTGGAGCCTATTTGCCTCCCCACATGGTTGCCTCCCAACATGGTTGCCTCCCCACATGGTTGCCTGTGGCAATGACTAATCTGATTTTCTTTCATTTAGTTTTTTTGCCTTTCTCATAATATTATGAAAATAGAATGGCTAGCTTATTTCATTTAGCATGATACTTTTGAGAGTCAACCAAGATAAGACTTTTTATTTTCTACTAAAGGTAACCTTAAATAATAACGAGATGTTGTCCACACTAGTTTCCCAGCCCTCCAGTGATGAGGTTGCTTTCCTTGACCTGTTTCATGTATCTGAGCAGAGGTGGAATAAAGATTATAATAGCTTACTCTATGTCAACACTGTTCTAAGTGCTTCCCTATAAACCTCTACTTGTTTAATAGTCATGTAATCCTCAATCAGGAAGAGAAGTTAAGTAGCATGCCCAGCACTAGCACAGCTATTAAAAGGAGGAGTTGGGATTTGAACCTAGGCAGTCTAGCTTTACAGTTCATGCTCTTAATCTCTACTTCCCTCCACCCATCCCTGTCTCATCTCAAGTGATGCAGAGGAAAGGAGCTACTCTGGGAGTTGATTTGGTCGCTACCTCTCCACACTGTGATGGCCTCCCTCTTGTATGCCCAGGACTGAAAATGATATACAACTTTCCTTTCTTATTTGGACCACCAAGTGGTGCAAGTCTCTCTTCTTTTACAGAGTAATACAAAATAGTGAGCATGCCAAAATTTTCATGACGTAGTACAGAGTATAAAGTCTGAGGAAAATGTTATGTTTTTGTTCTCTTTCCTTGGTTATTGCATATAAATTATTTCATGAAAATGAAACAGCCCAGGCCTTGCTCACCTAGAGACAACTTATTGATTCCATATGTTCATAGGTGAAGAAACCACAGTCACATGGCATATGGCCAAGAAGCCTTTCAATCCACTGAGGTTGGATTATTTAGAGGTCACCTGGCATGCTGGCAGAATCCCAACCCTCATAGTCACATAGTCACAATTATCAGTATCTACAGGCCTGCAATACTGTTTCTCTAATCCAATCAGTCTGTGTATACCTTTGAACCCTATTTGTTCACAAATGTTGACTGCATTTTTCCTCAGAGAAAAAGTAGAACCCACGGACTGAAAATCCTCTCCTTTTTGGGGCGGCCGGTTAGCTCAATTGGTGAGAGCATGGTGCTGATAACAACAAGGTTGCCAGTTCGATCACCACATGGGCCACTGTGAGCTGCGCCCACCTTTAAAAAAAAAAAAAGAAAGAAAATTCTCTCCTTTTCCTCCGTATACTTTATAAATCTACTTCTGGATGTACCTATTCTGCTTCCCATTACAATGAAGGAAATATCCTTCCTCCAATCAAAGGCTAATCCCTCTAGTGTGCTCTCTGGTTTCTGTCTCATCTAGCCTTCTTAGGTGCTTCACTTCTTCAGGAAAAAATTATTTCTTCTTTCTCCTGTAACTTCAATCTCAATACTAAACATCCCTATGAGTATTTCAGTATATTCTAGTTTCTGGCATCATAAAACAACCAAAAAACTGCCCTTCAACACACAACTTTCAGCACCACCATTTCTCTCTCCTAATCAGAGCCATTTTGTAAGATGGTTATTTACATAATCTCCTTCCAGATTCCATACAATCCCTATTAAAATTTCAATGGACATTTTTGCAGAAATGGACAATGTAATCCTAAAATTCATATGGAATTGCAAGAGACCCTGAAAAACCAAAACAATCTTGAAAAAGAAGAATGAAGTTAGAAGGCTCACGCTTCTCAAAACCTTCTACAAGAAGACAGAAATTATAGAGTGTGGTACTGGCATAAGGATAGACATCCATAAAGTAGAATTTAGAGTTCAGAAATAAACCCATTCATATACGGCCAACTGATTTTTGACAAAGATGCTGAGATCACTCAATGGAGAAAAAATAGACTTTTTAACAAATGATTCCGTGACAACCGGATATCCACCTGCAAAAGAATGAATTGGACTCTACTCACACCATGTACAAAAATTAATTTAAAATGAATCAATGACCTAAATATAAAGCAAAACTATGAAATTCTCAGAAGAAAACATAGGGGTTAATCTTTATGACCTTTGATTTTTTTTAATCAAGTGAAAACATTTTTTTAATTAGTTTCACGTGTACAAAACACTGTAATAGTTAGTATATGTGCTGCCGAAGCGAGCACCACTGTTAATAGTTAGACATTTATCGCTTATACCCCTCACAAAGTGATAACCCCCTCCCCCAAACTACTGCCCCTCTGACATCACATACAGCCATTACATTTCCACTCTCTATTCCTTATGCTGTACCCCACTGCTTGTGAATATATATATATGTAAAATTATAGTTGACAATCATTATTATTCCGCTTCAGCTTCAGTTGTACAGTGCAGTGTTCAGGCATCTACACCATCCCTGAAGTGGTCTCCTTAATCAGACAAGTGTCCATCGGATACCCTACAAAATCTTTACAATATTATTGATTATATTCCCCAAATTGACTTTTGTATCCCTGTGGCAATCTTGTCACTATCAATTGTGCTTTCTAATCCCCTCACCTTCTCCCTTATCCCCACCCCGCTTCCATCTAGCAACCCTCAGTTTTTCCTCTATGTCTCTGAGACTGTTTCTGGTTAGTTCATTCATTTATTCTATTCTTTAGATTCCACATATAAGTGAGATCATATGGTATTTGTCTTTCTCTGTCTGACTTATTTCACTCAGCATAATGTTCTCTGCGTCCATCCATATCATTGCAAATGGAAAGATTTTGTTCTTCTTTATGGCTGTGTAACACTCCATTGTATAAACGTACCACAGTTTCTTAATCCAGTAGTCTACCGATGGGGATTTCAGTTGTTTCCATGTCTTGGTTACTGTGAATAGTGCTGCAATAAACATACAAATGCATAGATTTTTTTCAAATTAGCATTTTGGAATTCCCTGGATAGATACCGAAGAGTGGAATTGCTGGGTCATAAGGTAGTTCCATTGTCAATTTTTTGAGATGCCTCCATACTGTTTTCTATAGTGGTTGCACCAATCTGCAATCCCACCAACAGTGCACGAGGGTTCCCTTTTCTCCACATCCTTGCCAGGACTTGTTGTTTGTTGATTTATTGATGATAGCCATTATGACTGGAGTGAGGTGGTATCTCATTGTGGTTTTTATTTGCATTTCTCTAATGATTAGTGAGGTTGAGCATTTTTTCATATGTCTGTTTGTCATCTGTATGTCCTCTTTTGAAAAATGTCTCTTCATGTCCTCTGCCCATTTTTTAATTGGATTTTTTTTTTTGGTGCTGAGTTGAATGAGTTTTTTTAATAAATTTTGGATATTAACCCCTTATCAGATATATCATTGGCAAATATGGTCTCCTATACAGTAGGCTCCCTTTTTGTTTTATTGATAGTTTCCTTAGCTGTGAAAAAACTTTTTAGTTTGACATAATCCCATATGTTTATTTTTTCTTTTACTTCCCTTGCCCGAGGGGATATATCAGTAAAAATATTACTCCAGGTAATGTCTGTAAACTTTCTTCCTATATTTTCTTGTAGGAGTTTTATGGTTTCAGATCTTACATTTAAGTCTTTAATCCATTTTGAATTTATTGTATACGATGTAAGGAGGTGGTCCAGCTTCATCTTTTTGCATCTGTCTGTCCAGGTTTCCCAGCACCATTTATTGACTAGACTGTCTTTATCCCAATGTAAATTCTTTCTTCCATTGTCATAGATTAAATGACCATATAGGCATGGATTTATTTCTGGGCTCTCTATTCTGTTCCATTGATCTATGTGTTTGTTTTTATGCCAGTACCATGCTGTTTTTATTACTATAGCCTTGTACTATAATTTAATATCGGGTATCATGATTTTATGACCTTGGATTTGGCAGTAGGTTCTTAGGTATGACACTAAAAGTAGAAGCAACAGATGAAAAAAGATAAGTTTAACTTCGAGAAAAGTCAGCAAGTTTTGTGCATGAAAAGTCACTGTTAAGAAGTACAGCATAGGGAATATAGTCAATAATAATGTTATAACTATGTATAGTTCCAGGTGGAGGGTATCACTTCGTAAATTATATAAATATCTAACCATTATGCTGTACACCTGAAACTAATACAATATTGAATATCAACTGTAATTGAAAAAAAGACATTTAAGAAAGTTAAAAGACAAACCACAGAATGAGAGAAAATATTTGCAAATCATGTCTCTGATAAGGATCTACAATGCAGATCTAGAACTCTCAGAACTCAACCAAAAAAGACAAGCAAATTTAAAATTGGGCAAAGGGGATGGTTGCACAACACTGTGAATGTAGTTAATGTCACAGAATTGTATACTTCAAAAATGGTTAAAATGATCAATTTTATGTTATATTTCACCAAAAAAAAAAATTTGCCAAGAAAAGAAGGGGAGGAGGAATCAAAGAACTTGAGTAGACATTTCTCCAAGGAAGATATACAAACGGCCAAAAAGAGTCTCAACATTATTAGTCATTAGGGAAATACAAATCAAAACTACTTGATACCCGCTAGGCTAAGTATAATTCTTTAAAAGGAAAATAACAAGAGTTGAGGAGGATGTGGTACATTGCTTGTCAAAATGTAAACTGGTGTAAACACTGTGAAAACAGGTTGGGAGTTCCTCAAAAAGTTTAGAATGACCACGTGACCCAGAACTCCACTACTAGGTAAACACCTAGGCGAATTGAAGAGTTCAAACAAAAATTCGTATTTGACTGTTGATAGTATCATTATTCATAATAGACCCAAATTACAGACAACCCAAATGACCAATGAATAAATGACAAATTGTTAAAAGGTGGTATTTCCCATTTAAAGGAATTGTTTTAGCTATAGAATGGAATGAAGTACTGATACATGGAATGAAGTACTGATACATACTACAACATGAATCTTGAAAACGATATGGTAAGTTATATAAGGCACAAGAGGCCATATGTTATATGATACTATTACTGTGAAATGTCTAGGACAGGCAAATCCATAGACACAGAAAGGCGATTAGTGGTTGCCAGAGGTTGTAGGGGGTATGGATTAAGGAGTGACACCATAACAGATACAGGTTTCTTTTAGGAGTGGACATGATACAGGTTGTATGACCTTATGAATATACTACAAGCCACTCAATTGTACAATATAAAATTTTTAAAAGTTAATTATTCACATGATAAGTGATTTAATTTCAATTTTTAAAACAATGTTGGGAAGATAACAGGTATATTCATTTTTCCAAGTACTTGCAGTAGGAAAAAAAAAAGTGAGAGAGAAAAAACACAAAATGGCGGCCGGGTTCATTGGATCACGTGACTGCCGATTCTTTCCTTCCCTCCCTTCGGAAGACGGTTCCCGCAGAGCTTGCGCACGGATACAGCCCAGCTCATTGTTATGCGGAGCCAAGGTAACCCCTCTTAGGCGCGCTCTAGTTCCAGCCGCGTAGTGAAAGGGTTGAGCGTATTGAAGGCAAGCTGGGGAGCGCGCACGTAGAACGTTTACCCGTAAGCGCCGCTCCTCGGAGGGATTGGGAGGGGAGAGGCGTGGAGGAAGAGGGGGAAATTGGCGCATGCGCCTAAGGCTGACGGGTTTGAAATGGCTTCAGTGGTAGTTGCGACCCGATTCAGGTGAAGGTCTGGTCCTCGTGGTTGGAGCGGCGGCAGCGGAGCCGGGGTTCTTAACGTCCTGTCGGATCCGCATAAGGGCCAGGAGCGACCGTTTTGGTAGCGCGGCGTCCGTAGGCTGGCGACGGTGGGGTTCTCGTGGGACTGGGGCGGGAGGGACGCGGTCCCTTTTGTGCGGGTCGGAGCAGGCCCCGCGCCACCGGCCCCTCCCCCACCCCTCGCTTTTTTCCAGCGGCCCCTCGGTTGGGCCCTGCGCCCCTCCGCCTCGGTCTGGCGGCCCCGGATGGATTGCTGTCCGCCTCCCCTTGCTCCCCGGCCGCTGTGGTTTTAGTCCCCTGGCCTCCGGCCCGGCGCGTCGGGGCGGCTCGCGGCGGCGTGGGTTTTGGGAGATGGAGGCTTTCTCCGTCCGTCCTAGGGGTTTAGGGTTCCAGGGTTCTAAGTATCCTCCCCTTGGCCCTTCGCTCAGTCTCGTGGGACGGAGGATTCCGCCTTCACTGGTCTGCGGCCCGTGAGGAACTGGGGCTGGAGGAAGATGGATGGCAGAGCTCTGGCCCCTCCGAGTCGCGGGGAAAGGAGGGGGTACGCGGGCTAAGATCTTCGCCTTTTCGGGCTTGGTTTTTGGGGGAGGGGTCTTCGCTATGCTTCTTTAAAGGGCAGGGCATCCGTTATTTTAACTGCCTTTCCCGTCGAGGGAGGGGAGAGAAAAGAAAGCCCCCGTTTCTTCCCTACTTGAGATAGTATGGTGATGTTCGTTATTTAAATGATATTCTTAAATACCTTTATTCAGTGTCTCCTAATTTCTATGATTGGGCTCATCACTTTTCAGTCCCCAACTCATTGCCAAAAGAAACACGCAGGCTGTATTTCTTTTGAACTTAAAGCTGTGTTCTTACTGTTAAGAATTGGGTATATAACAGCAGATGGTCTTCTGTTTAAATGTGACAGTTTGTAGTCGCAGATAGAAGTGCGTTTTTTGTAAGTCTACCCCTAATGTCATATATTGAAGTTGGATACTTTTGATGAATTACCTGATGTAAAATTTTTTGCTGCATATCAGGACATCCATATGCCCCATGTTATTTATACTTAGATCTGTGAAGATGTCCTTGACAAATTAAATATTTCTTTTGTGATATTTATAGTTTGGTTGAACTTATAATGTGGATCCTTTCTTAATAGATCGCTGCTGTAGAAGACAAACAAGCGAAGGCTTTTTTCCACCCTTTAATCATGGCTCAGTTTGGAGGACAGAAGAATCCGCCATGGGCTACTCAGTTTACAGCCACTGCGGTATCTCAGCCAGGTCAGACTACTGAACACATTGTACTGTAAGGGGAGGGGGCGTGTTATAACCATGTGAGTTAGGCTGTGCATAATACTGTAAAATGTTTGCAAGTGATGTCTCCTGGTTTTGTCTGTGAAGCTCGTTTTAAAAATTCATGGATCAATTAGCAAAACGTCACTTTTACACAGCAGTTTTTTCGACGGTTTTATAGTTTTTCAAACATGAAATTGATTAACTTTTAATGATTTAATTGTTAGAAGTTAGCAGCCACTCATTCATTAAATAGAGATTACCTCATTTGGCATATGAAGGTGTCAGTATTCAGAAGTTACAGTTGATCCTTGAACAATGGGATGGGTTGGGGTATGTGGGAAATCCCTGTACTAATTTTGACTCCCCCAAAACTTTAACTTCACTATTAATAGCCTACTGTGGAAACCTTACTGATAACATAAGCAGTTGATTAACACATTTTGTGTGGTACATGTATTATATATTGTAGTTTTACAATAAAGTAAGCTGCAGAGAAGAAATATTTAAAAAATCATAAGAGAACACATTTACAGTACTGTACATATTTGTTGAAAAAAAATCTGCATGTAAGTGTGCCTACACACTTTAAACCCATGTTCAAGGCTCAACTGTATTTAAAAATAAATGTATTAAAAATTCATACTTTGAAAAATTATGCATGACTGGTTTTCAGTTTAAATTTAAAGTAGAAAAACCAACTCTAAAGAATTTATTGGTTAAAAAAGATAAAAGGAGCAAATGAAGATTTACATTTTCAAAACAAAGTCAACAAAAAATGTCATTGAAAATGTTTGTTTTAATAAATTTCTTCCCATTGGTCTTAGGAAGAATATTGTGCTATTTCTTGACTTATAAGTTTCCCAGGGATTCTACAGAATGAAAATTTGAGTTTGAGTACCCAGAAAAGTTGCTGCTTACTCTGTTACTTTGTATTTTTACTTATGACTTATCTAATCTAATACTAGTTCTTTGCTGTGTTTTACTTGAAATATTTGTTTTGTAATTTGAGGTTAGTTGCAGAGATATTGTGATCTTCTAACTTGAGTGTTCTAAAATTTGATGGATGTGACTTATCTAGTTATGTAGGTGACCTTTCTCGTTAAAGAAATGGATACTGTAGGGTTTTTATTTTAATTACTCTTGATTTGGGGGGATTAAATGATCAACAGTTATTTCTTCAGGCAACAGAAAATAATATGAAATAATAGTTATACATTATATTTAAATCAGATCCAAGTATTTCTCCTCTGTGTTAAATAATAGAAAATCTGGTATTGACTTAGTTTTGATGAAATAGTAATTAGCAACTATTCTCTGTCCAGAAGCAAGTACTGGTATTTTGGTAAACTGAGCATGTTTTACCTTGCTTTTTCTACATATAATTAGTTTTACTTGTAAATTCATCTGTATTGTTCCAGTACATAACTGTCATGCTGGAATTCTATTGTCTAGCTCTTAACATTTGTATTATAATTACTGAAATGTATATTATACTCATTATTTTTAAGACTGAGCAAAGAGCTATCAAAGGTTTATAAAACTTGTCAAAGTCAGTAGTAAATATAGGTCTTCCTTTTTATACTTGGCAGTGGAGTCCAAATGTAAATAACGGGATTTGTGTAAACGGCTTGTTGTATTTGTGCTGTAGGAAGCTACTTGTGGATTTTCTTGGAACTATATAGGTAACCAGAGTTTTTGAAAATATAAAATTTTTTTGACGCATCATAACTTCAGTAAGTAGGGAAGTGTTTTGTTAGCATGTACACTTAGCTTTCTTATAAAAATCCTGATGTAGGTTCTAAATGGCTCTCTCTAGTGACATTGCTCATTGCTTTTATTATAATATTTAATTTCTAGGTGATATATTTTAGGCTACTTCCTGAAAGCTTGATATTTTCTTGCCTTCATTTTAAAGCATTTATGCTAATTATTATCTTATTAGAGTTGATTCTCAGGGCCAAGCAAATTTCTGTCAAAGTTAAAATTTGTTTCAATTCTGAGGCAATTAAAATGTTTTATTTACACCTCATCTTAAGAGAACATTTCAAAATATAAACATCTTAAGTTTTTTTCCTGGCAGCTTCAATACAATTTGAGAAAAAATTTCAACAAAGGATGTTAAAAGGACTTAATTAGGGAAATGTGTAGGTGCTAGGTTAACTTTATTAAAAAAAAATGCACCCATTAATATATGTCAGATGTGTTAGTATCAGAAGTCACTGTCATAAATCAAATAATCATACAACAGAAAAAGGTTAACAGTAATTCAACCCCAATGAAATATTTTGATCTTTGTGCCTATATTTCTGACTCATTTTCTTTTGAAAGTAATATAAAAATGATCACTATTTCCTTTTTGTATATCACATAACATGGTTTTGCTCAGTTAATGGCTTTTCTGTTCCATTTTCTAGCAAGATTATTTTGCATTTGTACTATAAAATTCTCAGTTAACGGTGATGTGAAAATTTCAGTGCATTCACACAGATAACATATTTCAAATAATTAAAAACTTAAGTAAAGGCACACACACACACTAGCTGTTTATTGCTGAAATCTGTTGTAAAATTGAAGATCGGTATTTGAATTGTTTCTGATTCATTTTAATACTGAGCCAATTCAGTTAATGAGAGTTATTCCTGTGTGTCATCCTCTGTCATCTTTAATTTTCTTTTTCTGTACCTACCATATTCAATCTTGTCAAACCTTGTTTTTGCCTCTTTGAAATGCCTTAAATATACTCCTCCATTTTACATTTAGACCCGTTGCACTTCACATTTGGGTAACTGCATCAGTAGCAGTTTTTTTTCTCTTGCTTAGCTCTCCTAACTTTCAGGCCCTTCCATACCTTTCCCAAACCTTTGTATCCTCATCCATAGTGCTTACTAGAAGATCCTTCCCTTAAATCAAGAAGCTCCTTTCTCCATCTTTCACTTGGTGGTGATGCTCTCTATTCTTTATTTAGTTCTAACTGCTTTTATTTGCTTTCCTTTCTTACTTACTGGATATGCTACTTATTTCTCCCCCAGCTCCAATGTATCTTATCAGTTGTGATACTCTTAAAGCATAATTTCTATCTAAATCACAGAATTTTTCAAAGCTGGATGGGGTCTGAGCTCTAGATTCTGTCTCAATTCGTTTCTCTACAGATGAGGAAAGGTGAAGAAATTTGTTTAGGTCTTACAGAAGGTCACAGGCGAGTCAATGTTAGGACCTCAGAAACGTGGTTCATTGTATCTTCCATTGCTCTATTCTCTTATCCATTTGCAAAAATATCTTCAAAGACTTTTAGATGGGATGGTCTTTCCAGCTCTATTTCTCACACTGAAATACTTGTTCTTAATGTTTGTTCTATATTTCTATCTCCTAGCTGAAGTGCTGTGGTATGTATTCACTGACAATCATACTTGGGACCAAAGCTTTTAGGTTTGAAAGTTTAACAGTTTCCTATTTTGTAAAGAGACATTGAAAGAGATACCCAGTGAGTCACTGATTGAATCATTAAGTAGCCCTTAGACTTAATTACATTGAGTAGGGATACCTTCTATATACTTGACTCAAAATATTTGCATGTGTATAGGCATATAATTGCAACAATATTTAAGTGGGTATGGATTTAGCAGATTCAGACCTATTTTCTCACCCATTTCTTTTGACCATTTATAAGATGACTGCATTCTAGCTATAGAGAAAAATGAACTAGTTCAGTAGTTAAAAGTAGTGATAATGTGGTTCTTTTAATACAGGTGACTGAAGCTGTTGCCAGTACAAATGACTCCATTTATGACTCCATTTATTTTATTTTACTTATTATATTAGTTTCAGGTGTACAAAATAACATAATGGTTAGACATTTACACACCTCACAGTGATAACCCCCCAGTCTACACTGTTACAGTACCATTGACTATATTCTGTATTTTACATCCCACGATCATATATATATATATATATATATATGTATATACACACACACACACACACTTATGTAATTATAGTTGACATTCAATATTATTCTACTTCACCTTTAGTTGTACAGTGCAGTGGTCAGGAGTCTATATAGCCTATGAGGTGATCCCCCTGATAAGCCCAGTACCCACCTGGCACCTACATAATCTGTACAACATTATTGATTATATTCCCCATGCTGTATTTCACATCCTGTAACTATTTTGTGACTACCAGTTTGTACTTCCTGATCCCTTCACCTTCTCCCCCATTCCCCAGCCCTTCTCCCATCTGGCAACCATCAGTTTTTTCTCTGTATCTCTGAATATGACTATTTTTGATATCTCTTCATTCTGGACTGATGGTCATCTTTTAAAACTCCAGTCTCTTGAGTCAGCAGCTCAAATTCTTGAATTCCAAGATTTGTGGTCTTTTCAAAGAAATAATAGCCAATGTACCAGGTATATTTCACTTTTCAATTAGTTATCCCTTCATAGAGTTGGGTGTTTCCAACTCATTTGGTAGAAAAGGAGGATTGCTACTAGTGTGGGCCTAACTCTGTTTAAACAGTAGTACTGCTATGTAATAGCAAATTGTTTCAAACATTTTTTTAAGAGTAAAATAATGCACATAAAATTTAGTACGACTCATTGTTAATACATTTTTTCCTCATCTCTGAGTGTATCTTACGTGTGCTCTAATCCAGTGAGAGCTGTATTAACATACCAACCTACAAACCAGTGAGTGCCCCCATCTCTCTATCCTGAGTTGAGGGTACAACTCATGTTTATGTAAGTTGTAGTTTCTCTTGCACTATGTGTATTATGATCTGGGAAATAATTTTGATGTGTTATAGATGAAAACGTATTGGAAATAACATTGAAAGTGTGAATATTAACTTTCGGTGCTACGAGACTCCTTGAAAGAAATGGGGTCAAAAACTAGGTAAATATCAGAGGCAATTGAAGATGATTAAGACGTCATATGACATTACGGATGGCATCTTCAACTTCCTGGGAGGGTTGACCAACAATTATTTGAATAGTAGCTAGAAGAGACTATGGCTAGAATCACTAGTTATCATTTCAGTGCAACTTCAAGAGTATGTAAGAACTATTGTCTGCTAGTATATTAATCTTTATAGAGACTTCAAGAACCCAATATAACTGATTTAGTTAATACTTTGCCTCTTCCTTATAGAAGTACTGTTCACTAAGAACTTGCTATAGTGATAGAGATATTCTGTATCTTCATTGTCTAATATGGTAGCTAGCCACATTGGCTGTTGAGCACTTGAAATGTAGTTACTGTGACTGAAGAACTGAATTTCTAGTTTTATTTAATTTTCCATAATTTAAATTGAAATAGCCACACAAGGCTGGTGGCGGGTGTATCAAATAATGCAGTTATAGAAGATTACAACACTTGGAATATATTATATTTCAAATATTTTGTGCCTTAATTTCTTTTTTTAAACATCTTCATGACTTATTCATTTTATAACTGGAAGTTTATACCTTTTACCCCTTAGTTTCTTATTCTTAAGAGGTAATGAATATTTCCATTCATTGAGTACATTATGGACTTAGAATAGAACCTCAAAAGCCAGGGCAATGGATTGACCAATGAGTTGTCTGATTGCAAGGAAGATATGTGTTCATGAAGGCATCAAAGTTTTTGTATTTGTGAGAAATCTAACTTTTAACGATCACTCCCTAGGAAGAATACAGAGTAGAAGATGACATTTGGAAGACTAACTTGATTTTAAATAATTTTGCTAAAGGTGAAAAAAATAAACTTTCTGAGGTAATTTGAGGTTTTGAATTTTATTCATTATTTCAGAAGGATGACTCATCTTAGTAAAGATAGAACTCCGAGGTATTAGTTAATGGGATTTTTAAATGTAATAGTTTGATAAAATAAAGGGACAACAGACAAGGGACAAGTTCCTCTTTTGTATTTTAATGGTGTGTTGACTGGTATTCAGTAAATAATTACTAGTATTACATGAATGTTTCAGTCATATGAAATTAATTTTGCATTTTAGAAAATAATATATTTTACATTTGTCCTCGAAGGTTTAAGATGTTAGCCCTTAAATTTGTTTGTTTACTTGGTAGCCTGTGGTCATTTAGGGCTCATTTCAAAGGTTTGTCTGTGGAAGTACTGATACATAGATGAGCGTATGTTTCGTATGGATCATGAGATGTTCAACAATCGTATTGAATCAGATAAATGAATAGACTGTTCCAGTGTGGATAATTGGAAAAGATCTCCAATTATCTGACCAGTGTTTGGTCACTTATGTAGAGAGAAAGATTAAATCAGAGGTTAATATCTTTGTACTTTGCAACTTACAGAATTATCTTGCAGAATTTTATTATAATAATTCAAGAAGAGTGTAGAATGCTATAAACACATATTCAAGGATAGCTTCTCAGATATCCACAAAAAGGAGCATTAATAAATATTAGTGAAAAATACTTTATTGAGATTAAAATCTCAAATGTAAATGATTTTTAAAAGAGGTGTATTACAGACATACAAAAGCCACAACCACATGTACAGTGATTTCACAAATTTAAATTAACTAGTTTTGGGAAGCAGTGGCTAGAATGTAAATTTCCTTCCCATAAATTTCTCCTATCAATTGAATCCTTCATTGCCAGTTAATCTGTTTTATAGTTTCTAATTCATCACATTGGCTATCAACAACAGGAAAGAGATAATGTGGGTATTGGCTATCATCCCACCTAGTTAATGCTGGGCCACTGTATACTACCAGGGACCAAAACACATAGAAAAACTAGCAGGAAAAATGTGGGGGATGTTAGAAGAGGGTAAAGGAGGTCAAATATATGGTGATGGAAGGAGAACTGACTCTGGGTGGTGAGCACACATTGTGATATATAGATGATATATTATAGAAATGTGCACTTGAAACCTATGTAATTTTACTAACCAATGTCACCCCAATTAAGAGAAGAAATAGACTTTCTGAGATACTGGCTCTGAGCCCTTGTGCTGTGGCAACTATCAGTATTTTCCAAAGTTCTAGAAATTGGTACCTGCAGAATGAAACACAGCAGATCTGAGGTCAGAGTTCAGGTGGGTGAAGAAGATTGAGTATATGTGAATCACAGATGTCACTTTTTTCAAATGCAGAACATGCCGATCTCAGAATTTAAAATACTATTTTCCTAGGGTCTTTCCCTGTCTTGTGTTGACATGAGAATTTTGCTTCTGTTACCCTAGAACAATGGTTCTTAACCTCTTTTGGGTCTGTAATCCTTTTGAAAATCTGATGAAAGTTTGGACTGTCTGGTCTGCAATTTTGCATACCATTTCAGAAGGTTAATAGGACTCCCTGGTTAGAATCTATGCCCTAGATTTCAGTACCTTTTTCTCTATTCTCATTACACTTAACCTCATTTTGAACTTACATTGGTGTTAAGTTATTCCCAACTTCTATTTAAATTCTTTTACTTAGTCCTGGTTTCTCCTTTCTGCCCATCTGTGACATCTGACTTACCTTAAAAACAAAAGAGAAGAAATTAATGTGGTAAGGATTTAGCATTATGTATTTAGGACATTTAGAAGGTTTTTTCCCACCTTAGTTTCTCCTCCACTTTTTCTTTTTCCTCCTTTTTAAATATTTAACGATCAGTGTTTTTGCAGGGAATAATTTGTAATTTATAAGAATCCCAAGCATGATTTCTGGGATTTGTTTTTGCCTCACTTTATTATTGGTTTCTTTCATTTTTAAGTAAAATTAATGTGTGATTGATGTTGAGCCTCACATTTCTAAAGATTTTCTGGGATATTTTAGACAAGGTGGTTTGGTTAGTTCATTAATGTTCTCTGTTTTGTTTCTATAAAGCGTAATATTGTTCTTTCTAATATCTATAGAGCAGCTTTTTTTTTTTTTTTTTTTTTTTGGTTGGGGAATATTGGGGAACTGTGTGTTTCTCCAGGCCCCATCAACTCCTTCAGTCTAGTTGTGGAGGGTGCAGCTAAGCTCCAAGTCCAGTCGCTGTTTTCAATCTTTGGTTGTAGGGGGCGCAGCCCACCATCCCATACAGGAATTGAACTGACAACCTTATTCTTGAGAGCTTGCGCTCCAGGCAAATGAACCATCCAGCCACCCCTAGAGCAGCATTCGTTTCAAGTTATTCTTAGATATAAGCAGGGTGCTTTGGAAAAGAAAGTGTTCCATGAGCAAATACTGATTTTTATGGCAACCTCTTTGAGATACATAATGCATAGCGGCATGTTAAAGGTTCTGAGAGATCCTTCAGTAAAAATATGTGCTTAATTTACTGTTTCTTAAACTTTTTAAACCTTAGACCCACTTTTCAAATCTTAATGACCTGGGGAGCTAATCATTGTTCCAGGAGATACAGTTTTGCTTGTGCAAAGTTAGACCGCAATTTTTGTTCTTTTTTAAAAACTTTTATTTTAAGTGTGTTTTTCCAGGATCCATCAGCTCCAAGTCAAGTAGTTCCAATCTAGTTGTTGAGGACGTAGCTCACACTGGCCCATGTGGGGATCTAACTGGCAACCCTGGTGTTATGAGCATTGCACTCTAACCAACTGAGATAACCGGCTGTTCCCTAGACCCCAATTTTTAATTGGTTGCTTGTTTGCATTTATTAAAGGGAATTACATAAAAATATCAAGTAAAATCTTTCTTGTGTTCTCTTCAGCTTTGAGCCCTAAGCATGTGTTGAATATCAAGTACCTAAGCCTGTCATTCTGAACCCTTCCCCAATTATTTGGCTTATGCAGATGGTCATTTTAAGTCACTGTGGTTAATTTTATCTCTCATTGCTCAGTACAGAAGTGCACTAGAATTAAAAACTTTCTGTGCTTTTAAAGTGTTGCTTTTGTCTGTTTCCTAGTTTTACAGTTTTCTAATGCAAAGTAGAAGTACATGAAAATTTCAGTAGGAAGTTTTAAGGGTGGATCACTTCCAGCAATATTGTCCTTAATATATGACTTACCTGCTTGAACCTAAAACAGTAAATTTTATACTAAAATAAGATAATTTATTTTCTGCTCTACTTCTTAAAAATAGTTTTGAGGGTACCTTAGGCTCGTGGACTAGGTACGGTTGATTAGGTTAATTGTGTAGTTCACTTTTGTAGATTAATGGTTTCTTATATAAAGCCATTGGGATCTGGCATGAGACATGAATTGGTTAAATTCGACAAGCACTACTGAAAATTTTCGCTACGTTTTCCCTAAACCATGGCAGGTCATAGTGCATCACTAAGCACTCATGAAAAATTCCTGGAAAAGATCCAAATAATCTTGATTTCCTTTTCTCCCCTTTTAAATCTCATTTTAGCCGCATTGGGTGTTCAGCAGCCATCACTCCTTGGAGCATCTCCTACCATTTATACACAGCAAACTGCCTTGGCAGCAGCCGGCCTTACCACACAAACCCCAGCAAACTATCAGTTAACTCAAACTGCAGCATTGCAGCAACAAGCCGCAGCTGCAGCAGCTGCATTGCAACAGGTGAGTTTTTAATTTTCAACAGGTGAATTTTTAATAGGTTTTGATATGTGACATAGGAAACTATCAAATATAAGTAGCCAGAGTGGGCACGTTCATTTTCAAAAGAATGAATAATTTTCACTTTTTAAAGAAGGAATAATTGTGGGTTTTTATCATGCTTATAGGGTTTTTTTTGGTGATAAAATTATATATGTCCAGGGCATATAGTGAAGTATAGTTGCATTGTCAAAATTCTTAAATTGAGCAGTTCTTATAACTTAATTATTTGAACACAATACAGTTATTAATGGGTCCCAGATTATAAATAATAACCATTTCGTTTATTTTTAGATGACATTGAGCTGTTCCATAAAATTTCTTTCTAGTTTGATTCTAGTTATGTATTTGTATGTGTATTGCTTTTTGAGAATAAGTAAAACTAATGTCCATATTTTTCTTTGAAAAAAATTCTTTTTCTAGCAATATTCACAACCTCAGCAGGCCTTGTACAGTGTGCAACAACAGGTTAGTTTGTATCTTCATGTTAAAAACTGATTATAAACGAGCCATTTGTTTCAAATTCAATTTATATAGATTTTATTTCCTGTCAGCTACCTTAACATGTGATTTGAATTCTTTTGGGGTGGGGGACATGAGTTTGGTAAAAAGGAAAGTCTCCAAAGGAGAGGAAGATAGAGGAGACAGGTCCAGAAAACCAAAATCTACTAGCAGCCAGTGTTTGTCACATGTTTCTAAGAAAGCATGTAGGAGATAATCTGGAAAGAATCACTCTGTTTCTGACTCTTTGGCACAGTACAGCACAGTAGGGCTAAAAGTTCCAGATAGGAATTGTGCTGTACTAGACCATGTGTGAAAATGAAAAGCTTCTTTTTCCAATTTGAAACCTAAACCCGGGGCAGCTGGTTAGTTCAGATTGTTAGAGTTTGACACTCTTAACAAGGTTGCTGGTTCAGTCTCCACGTGGGCCACTGTGAGCTGCGCCTTCCACAACTAGATTGCAACAACACTTGACTTGGAGCTGATGGATCCTGCAAAAACACACTTAAATAAATAAAAGTAAAAAAAAAAGAAAAGAAAAAGAAACCTAAACCCTAGATAGACCACTGGTTTTCAGCCTTTATCTTTTTAAAGCAAAGCAACCCTCCCCCTTTTGTCCTGATGAAATTGTGTATTGCAACATACTAAAATAGAGCTGTTGAAAATGGGAGGAAGTCTCCCCTTGTAGTTCTCACCCCTGCTCTCAAGGCACATTTGAACAATTTGAAAACTCCTGACTTAGACCAAAAGCAAGTTTCTTTGGCCCCCTTTCCCTGGGCTCATAATCATGTTCCTCGAGGTCTTAACATTGGTGATGGTAGGAAGAGGTAAGAAAAACTCAAGGAGAAGCCTGTCAAGGAAAAGAGTTTTCCCTGCTGAAATCTAGGTAGGTTCTAGCCCATTCTAGGCTATTCCAGGGTTGAGAGGTAGTCTTCATTCATTCTCAGTGCGTTTAAGAAGCTTGAGGTAAGTATAGCAGTCAGGAGATGAAAAGGGGGTAGCAAGAGAGTGGGACCAAAAACTTGGATCTGAAGACACTATGGAGAAACATGAGAGGCTTCTCAACCCATAAACACTCATCCTAGATCCATGTCCCAATTTCATCCTTGACTTAAGTCCTTTGGGGCTTCAGAAGCATTGCATTTTCCCTGAAGAGCGCTATACCCTCCTATTGTTAGAAAAACTGTCAGTGTGCGCTCCTTTATCATCCCCATGCCTTGTTGAGTCAGGCTATCAGATATATATATGAATTATATAGCCAGTGATATTGTTCAATAAAAATTGACATTCAATATTATTTTATATTAGTTTCAGGTGTACAACATAGTGGTTTAGATATTTATATAATTTATGAAGTGGTCTCCTCAATATGGCATCATATATAGTTATTACAATATTAACTATGTTCCCTATGTTGTACTGTACATCCCCATGACTATTTTCTAACTAATCTGTACTTCTTAATCCCTTCACCTTTTTCATGCTTTCCCCCAGCCCCCCTCCCATCTTAACCAGTGATATTTTTTATATAAGTAACATTGATTCTCAATCATTTTTGTAGCATGGTAATTAACACATGGCAGAATTAGAAATCTTACCCTCTAAGGACTTAAAGGGTTTTTTTGTGGATTTTATTCCTGTGAAATAACGAAAAAAGATCAATTTCTTTATTATTGAATGTGTTAGTTATAAATCAGGTCTGTAGTTGTTAGAAATAGTTGTAGGAAACCTTAAATCTAATGAATGACCTGTAGCTTTTCACGTATTTCTTTTTTCCCCTTCTTCCCTCGCCCCACTCGGATTCAAGCCGTTGTTTCTCAGTCTAGTTGAGTAGGACACAGCTCCCTGGCCCATGCTGGTATTATGAGCCTTGCATTCCCCTGGCTGAGGCAGTCAGTCACAAGTCGCCAGTCGTCGGTAGGCAGCTCATGGCAGCTCTCACCAGCTGCTCACGGTGGCTGCCGGCCACTCACGCTGGCTGATGGCCATTCATGCTGGTCGCCGGCCGCTCATGGTGGCACATGGTAGCCCACGGCAGCACACAGCAGCCCATGGCAGCCCTGCTCCAAGGAGAGCTGTTGTTTATACTCTTAACTGTAGAAGGCGCAGCTACTGGCCCATGTGGGAATCGAACTGGTGACCTTGGCGTTAGGAGCATGGTGCTCCAACCACCTGAGCCACCAGGCTGTTCCCACATATTTCTTAATTAGAAATAAAGTACCCATTTAATAGGAATTTTTCCTTATAGAAAGAAAGCATCTATGAAACAATTCTGATTGATCCTTTTTTCTTTCCTGTTTTTTTTTTTTTTTTAATTTTCAGTTACAGCAACCTCAGCAGACCCTTTTAACACAGGTTAGTTTGACATTATTTCTTTTGGATATTTTAATGAAAAGTAGACCAAAGTTTTATTTCTATTTTAGTTTTTCTTTTAGCGTTTAAAGATGCGTATTTGTTGGATTCACATAATAATTTAGCAATATAATGTTAAATATAGATCAAAAACATTTTGTTGTTGTTTTTTTTCTCTTTAGGTTTGATTGCAGATCCAGCTGTGATCTAGTTTGAATAAATACGAGGTTTTATTTTAAACTCAATGCTGATTTTGGCTTTTACATTTTCTTTGTACTAATACTTTTAGGAAATTTTTTGTACACAATATATATTTTTTAGCATGACCTTAGTAGATGAAGTTGTTGTGTTATGTCATCACCTTAATTTTTTAGCAACATTAAAAAGGTTTTGAACTTTTGATAGAGTCTACTTTTCAGCTTTGTGGACCACTTACAGTCTTTATTGCACATATATATATATATATATTCACACACATAAATACATACACATATATAGACATGTGTGTATGTATATACACACACATATATATGTATGTACATATATTACAATCCTTTAAAAGTGTAAAAATCATCCTTGGCTTATGTGCTGCACAAATATCATAAACTGTGGACTGAATTTGGCCCATGGGTCATGGCTCACTGCTCCTCATAGTATGTACTTAGAGTGAAATACTATGCAACTGTTAAAAAGAAAACAGAATCTCTTAATAATAACTGGTGACAGTGATTACCCCATGGGTAGCAGAGGAACAAGAGTAAGAGAGAAGCTTTTTACTGTATAATCTTCCATACTATTTTAGTCTTGAAGCTGTTAGTTATTTTTTAAAATTAAAGTACACTTCAAATGAGAAATTAATCTTACCTTCTATTTTTATTAAAAAACTAAAATTGTCTAGCAACTGTCTCATATTTTCAATCTCCAAAAGTAGAATTTCCAAATTAAGCAGGAAGATGTAAAAGTTTATCTTTTCTTAGAATAGCATTTCCCAAAGTTTGCCCATAAGCCATCAATGTGTTATGTTAGAGAAATTTCATGAGAAAATAATTCTTTGGTCGTATGAGGTATGATCGAAAAATACTGTGAATGTTTAAATAAAAAAATTTATTACAGTAAAAGACACATTGCTATTAATCCCCCTCAAAATATTCCCCCTTGCTTCGAACACACTTATCCCGTCATTCTTGCCACTTTTCTGAAGCAGTTCTGGAAGTCCCCTTTCATGAGCGTCTTTAGTTGCACTGTCCTGGCTGCCTTAATGTCCTGAATTTATTTAAAACGTTTACCCTTCATGGTCATTTTGACTTTGGGGAAGAGCCAGAGGTCGCACAGTGCCAGATCCAGTGAATAAGGTGGATGAGGACACACTGTAATGTTTTTATTTGACAAACTGCCATACCAGAAGCAATGTGTGACAGGGAGCCTTTCCATTGTGATCACAAAATACCGAGAATGCTGCTGCCAAGTGCCATCCAAGGCAGGGATCTTCAATATGGGAAGCAATGTGTGTGGAACCTTAGTTGCAGTGTGTGACAAGTTTCAACTTGTTGGGTACAGGCAGTCATGTGTGAGCTACAGTTGAGAAAAGGTGTGTTCTAAAGTGTGTCGTAAGTCATCCTCCATCACGACAACGCTCCGTGTCACACATTGCTTCTGGTACACGGCAATTTCTGTCAAATAAAAATACTAGTGTGTCCTCATCCACTTATTCACCGGATCTAGCACCATGCGACTAATGGCTCTTCCCCAAAGTCAAAATGATTAGGACATCGAGGCAGCCACGATAGCGCAACTAAAGACACTCACGTAAGAGGACTTCCAGAACTGCTTCAGAAAGTGGCAAGAATGATGGCATTAGTGTGTTTGAAGCGAGGGGGAGTATTTTGAGGGGGATTAATGGCAACGTGTCTTTTACTGCAATAATTCTTTTTTTAATTTAGACATTCACCATGTTGTTTTATCACACCTCATAGTTTAAGAAACGCTGCGTTCCTTTACTATATATAGGACTTTTTTTTTTTTTTTCAATTATAGAACTTGAAGACTTGCTCTATTTGGCAGGTGTAAAACAAATTTCATGGTTTGACTTAGAGAGTCAGATTATTACTTATTTCTTTTAAATGATTTTATTTCTGTTTATAAACAGGGTTTTAGTCAAATAATATGTTGTTATCCGTTCTTCAGTGTACCAGAAAAGACCAATAAAAGTGTTAGCATTTTTATTTTTTCCCAATTTTATTGAGAGATAATTGACATACATTTCATTCGTTTAAGGGTACAACATAAGGATTTGATATATGTATGTTATAAAATGATTATTACTATAATAAGTTTAGTTAACATACGTCACCTCACATAATTAACAAATTTTTTCTTCTGATAAGAACTTAACATCTCTCTTAGCAACTTTCAAATATGTGATACAGTATTGTTAACTGTAGTCATCATGCTGTATATTAACATCCCCAGAACTTACCTTAAAACTGGAAGTGTTTACTTTTTGACCACCTTCACCCATTCCCCACAACCACCACCTTCCTCCTCTGGCAGCCCCTATTCT
Source organism: Rhinolophus sinicus (assembly GCF_057876585.1). NCBI lineage: Eukaryota > Metazoa > Chordata > Mammalia > Chiroptera > Rhinolophidae > Rhinolophus > Rhinolophus sinicus. The sequence continues at coordinate 47,034,234 of NC_142515.1, forward strand.
GTTCTGTTTCTTTGAGTTTTTTGGGGTTTTCTTAGATTCCACATTTAAGTGACATCATACATGTTTGTCTTCCTCTGTCTGACTTATTTCACTTATGTAGGACTTTTCTGAGTGTTTATTGTGCCACTGTGGAGTTTGAATTTCTAAGAGGGGGCTAACATACGCAGTATTTTTCGCTCATTGCACTATAGTATCTTTTTCTGGGAACAACCTGTGAAAACATTCACATGAGGGGACTTGATGAAATAGATAAAAAATAGCATTACTTTTTTAGACTTGATTCTTATCTTCAAGGTTTGTATGTGTATTTTCTAAGTTCAAATAAATTGTTTTTAGCATTTTGAGTTGACGTAGTTATTTTTCATTTCTAGACTATTTCAAAACATTACCTTAATTTGAGGTTGATTTTGTTTTATAGCCAGCTGTTGCCCTGCCTACAAGCCTTAGCCTGTCTACTCCTCAGCCTGCAGCACAGATAACTGTATCATATCCAACACCAAGGTCTAGTCAGCAGCAAACCCAACCTCAGAAACAGCGTGTTTTTACAGGGGTTGTTACAAAGCTACATGATACTTTTGGATTTGTGGATGAAGATGTATTCTTTCAACTTAGGTAAGCTTCATTAGGTATTGGCAGATGCCTTATATTTAACATTAAGTATATTGATAAGGCACCTGATTATTTCTGGCATAGGACTGTGGTTTAGCTATAATTTTGTTTTAATCATTCAGCTTGTGTTATATTTGTGTTTCTGTGACCTTTTTCGATGGAGAATATGACTGACGATATTTGATTATTGTACAAACTGTTTATAGTGAATTCTGTATAAATGTTTTATAGGAGTGAGTTATTTCTAACTCTTCATGGGCAGAAATACAGTGAGATTAGGGATTGAAATAGTCACATGGCTTTTAAAATTTAATCTTCTGTTTGACATCTAATTGCCATATAAAAAAATTTTAATTGAGATATTAATGCATATAATTGAGTAATTGATGAATTAACACATTCAAAATAGTATTCTGTTAGTGTTGTGGTTGCAGGAAATAGGAATGTCCTTAGATATTTCAAATACATTTCTAATGAACTTCTTTAGAAGTACTTTATTTGGGAAATTAAATTTAATTACTGTATAAGATTTTTCTGGAAGTAGGTCTCCTATTTTCCATTTTATCTACATTTCTCTCATTTTCCCAAGCCAAAGTAAATCTTACTCTTGGTTTATAACAGTTAGGAAGTATTGTAGAGGAAGGGACACAATATTGGGTGGAAAATTATTTCCTCCACTTCAAAGCCTGTATTTATATAGAGAGGGTGAAACAGTTCTAAAATAAAATAAGTCTAAAAGGTAGATCTACTTTTTAAAAGAGTTCTTTAGGCTTCCAAATCAGCTATAGTTTACTTTAAAATACCAAGTATGTAAATGTTTTTTGGAGGAATCTCTTTTGATTTTGTTTATATTTAACTTAATTTTTTTTCCAGTGCTGTCAAAGGGAAAACCCCCCAAGTGGGTGACAGAGTATTGGTTGAAGCTACATATAATCCCAATATGCCTTTTAAATGGAATGCACAAAGAATTCAAACGCTACCAAATCAGGTATATAAAATACTGAGTTAGGTATAGAAACTTGGTAACTGAGTCTTCCAGTTTACAAAGATTTTTCTTTCTTTGTTTTAAATTTTATTTTATTTTTTTATTTTTGTTAAGAATCAGTCCCAAACCCAGCCTTTACTGAAGACTCCTCCTGCTGTACTTCAGCCAATTGCACCACAGACAACATTTGGTGTTCAAGCTCAGCCTCAGCCCCAGTCACTGCTGCAGGCACAGATTTCAGCAGCTTCTATTACACCACTGTTGCAGACTCAGCCACAGCCTTTATTGCAGCAGCCGCAGCAGAAAGGTATGACGTGCAATATATCTGCTTGTTATGTTTCAGACTAATATATGACTGTTTAGTTGTTAAAATAGTGAGAGTATGCTTTTAATTATAAAAAAGGCAGTCTCTTCCAGCATACTTGAAAGGAAGGTTAAATATTTTGTGTAGACCACTTCTACTTCTATAGCTATTTGGAAATATTTTTATTTTATTGCTTTTATTTAAAGACATGTTCTTTGTGAACTTAAACATCAAAACTACTAATCGCCTGTTCCCCTACTGGTGTCTTACCTGGTGTAATAGAAGAAAATGTTTTTAAAACCTATGTCTTATACATATAGCATTTTATATATATGTAGAGCCTGGTGGTAACACTTTAAATTACTCATTGAACCATAGTGCATCAAATAGATAAGCTTTGTTTTAAATTTTCCTTTGCAAATTATTTGAAGCTGGACGTTTTCTTACTGAAACAATGTTAAAACAGAAGCCTACTTAATTGGTATTTTTTAAAAATGTAATTGTGGCACTTTCTCTTATTATAAATTATGACACAGAGCAAAGTGATAAAACAGATCACACAGTATAAGAAGTTATGAATGAACATGTGTAATTACTACTGGGGAAAAAATCTACAATATTGCTAGACAATTCTTATTTTTAAAAAGTTTTACTCTCTAAATATGCATCCTCATAATGTAATTTAGCTTTGTTTTTTGAAATTTACATAATGTGTGATTCCATTTATATAATCTTTCGTGTAAGACTTCTTTTGTTCAACATTATGTTTTAAAGTTTTTCATACTATTTATATTTATTCCATGTGGCCCTAGTTTCTTCATTTTCATTATTGCATAATATTTCATAATATTCCATTGTATGGCTATTGTACAGTTCATCTGTTCTTTGGTGAATATTGGGCTTGTTTCTAGATTTTGGTTTCTGAAAATGCTGCTATGAATGTTCTCATGTATGTGTCTAGGGCAGTATGTACAGGTTTCCCAGGGGCATACGTCTTCTGGTGGAATTGCAGAGTGAAAGTTTGTGTAACTTAACCTTACCAGGTGATGGCAGAGTGTTTCCAGGCTAGTTGGTTCTTCCACATATCTGACGTTTTGGTGTTTTTTCTTTCTCATATTTTTCCCAAGAAGTTTTGTATTCCAGTTGTGAATAGGGACTTGAATACCATTTTTCCCCCTTCCACTGTCTCGAGAAGAGAGATGGCGTCTGTGGGAGGGCTCAAGGAAGCAGTTTTTCTTTTGGTGGTGATGTGTCCCATGAGCTTGGTAGATGATGGACAGGAACAATGAGAGTAGGGCAGAAAAAATACAAGAGAGGTGTGGTAGAATGAGGGATCACTGGAGTTGGGGGTGTGGTAAGGTTCATTTGGCAGAAGGGGAGGGAAATCTGCATTGACAACCGGGATTCCTTCAGCAATACCACCAGGCCATTATTCTTTAGCTGGTATAGGTTTACTGTAACATAAGAAATATTCGTAAGTTGGCTCTTTTTTTGTAACTCCCAAATTATTTTCATGAAAATTGTCAAGTATATAAAAACATTGAAAGGACAGCATAACGATCTCTTGTATAATTACAACCTTGAACACTTAATATTTTACCAATGTGTTTTGCCTGCATATATTAACAAATATACACACTATTGGCTTAAACTTTTGAAGTAATTACCAGATATTATGACTTTTCACCCCTATATACTTAATCGTGTTTTTCCTGAAAGAGGCTGTTTTCCTATATTACCACAATCTATTATCACATCTAATAAAAATTATTTAAATATCCTATTTGTATTTAAATCTCTTCATTTAGCTCCCAAATGTCTTTTAAGGTTGTTTTTTGTTTCTTAAACAGAAAGCCAACTTTCATGCATTGTATTTGCTTACGTTTCTTCATTCTTTTTTAATTCTAGAATAGCTACCCATTTTCTTATTTTATTACCTTGACTATTTGAAGAAATGGGGCTAGTTACACTTGTCAGTTCTTTTGGAATGTCATATTCTGGATTTGTCATGATTCCTTGTGATGTTTTTATTTTGTTCCTCTATCTGCCATATAAACTATAAACTCTAGATTAAGTCTAGGCTTTTAGCAAGAATACATTATAGGTGATATTTTGTAATTCATATTGAATCATACTAGGAAGGACGTGTTGTCAGATTCTTCCACTATTATTGATGCTAAATTTGATCACTTGGTCAAAGTGGTGGCCATAAGTCTTTCTATTGTATTTCTATATAAGAGGTTCTTTTTCTGTGTGTAAATAATCTCTGGATGATACTTTGGCACCCTGTGAATATCTTGTGGACGAAAAAGGAGCCACATACTAAACCTAATAAGCTCAGGGGAGGCCTGCCTGGTGGGCTTTACAAACTGAGAGACCAAAAATAACCACATCAAATGGTCTGAACATAAAAATTCCTAACTAAAAGCGGGTCATGGTGAGTAGTCACATCCTGGACTTGTAGTTTCCTTGACAAAGGTCAATCTTTATCTTAAGTAAGCCTGTCTGTTGTCTTTTTGTCTCTAAGATAACAGACTCCTGGAATGTAGGAGTAATCTCCTTTTTCCAGAACCCTCAGGGTACAGCCTCATACCAGAGCATAAGACCACAGAACCCTTTATTATCTTATCCCTTGAATACTATCTCTATATCCTGTAAATGTTAATTATTAACTATCCTGTACCCACCAATGTAAAAGAAGTACTTGTCTCTCCATTTTACTTTTTATGCAATCCCAGAGATTCCCCCCCCTTTGTTTTCTCCCACCCCCTTAACCTGCCACCAGTGGATTTCATTAACTCTCGTTATTTCTCCTCCTTTGATTCTAGTGTATAAAGTAAGCCGCAAAACTTCGATTTTTTTGGAGCATTTTCTCAGTCTGTTGAGATTTTGTTTCCTGGCAATTGTCAGTTCAGACCAAATTAACTCATAAAAATTCTCTACAGGTTTGGACATTTCTTCTGTCAACAGTCTTGTATAGCAATCTTTGGTTCAATGTCTGTAATTTACGGTTTATCTTACTACACCCTTTGGATTTGGTCCATGGCTTGTCTTTTTTTTAAATTAAAGTTTATCGGGGTGACAGTTGTTACTAAAGTTATATATCATCTCTATCTCACATTATGAGTCAGTTCTTTTTCCATCACCATATAGTTGACATAGCTTCGTTTTGTATGGTCCCTGAACCAAAAACGGTTTTTGCATTTTTAAAGGTTGTAACCATTTGTGGGACACAAAATGGTCTCTACCATTCATAAAATATTAGCCAACTTTTTCTATCTATAAAATTTAATCGGGTAAATGCTTTTGAGTTTTGTTTAAATAAAGTAAAATATTTTTTTCTGTGTCTTTTAAAGCTGGTTTATTGCAGCCTCCAGTCCGTATAGTTTCACAGCCACAACCAGCACGAAGGTTAGATCCACCATCCAGATTTTCAGGAAGGAATGACAGAGGGGATCAAGTGCCTAACAGAAAAGATGACCGAAGGTATGTTTTTAAAAGTATACTTTTGATGGTGGTGATGGTTGCACAATATGAATGCACTTAATGCCACTTAAAAATGGTTAAAATAGTTAAGTTTGTTATGTGTATTTTACCACAATTTAAAGAATTACTTTAAAATGTGTACTGTGGAGTCTTCTTTATATTACCTATTATTTCATGAACGAACTCTTGGATAATGCCAGAAATATTAGTAATTTTAGAAAATTTTTCTTTAAGTCGTGAAAGAGAGCGAGAAAGACGTAGATCCAGAGAAAGATCTCCTCAGAGAAAACGTTCCCGGGAGAGATCTCCTCGAAGAGAGAGAGAACGATCACCTCGGAGAGTTCGTCGCGTTGTTCCACGTTATACAGTTCAGTTTTCTAAGTTTTCTTTAGATTGGTAAGTTATTTTCCCCACTTCGTTTTATTGACTAGCTAGTTTTATAATTTTGTATAGTTTGGTAGAATGTGTTACATACACAGATATTTTTCTTGGAACTTTCATTTCCTGACATTTAGTACTCTTAGTTTATATAAGGTCAGAAATGCAATTTGAAGTAGCTATTTAGTTTTTTGCAAATGTTACATTATTTTCATAATATATTCATTAACTATATCAGCTATTGAAAAAGGCAGCCCCTATGTGATGAAGGTATTCCTCAAAGATAGAATCATTTAAGATCCAGATTTATCGATAACAAGTTCGTGCATAGTCCATTGTATATGATGAAGTAATGCAACGGTGGATCAAATATTTCAGGTTAGCTGTGACAATGTAGTATAAGAAACATAGACCTTCAAGTACACTCACAGACATATAACATACACGTGTGTGTGTATATGTATGTACATAAATCAATTTTTCAGCTTTTAGAATCTGAAGTAATGGGCAAGTTAGCAAGAATTTCTGAGCTTCACCTGCAAAGTGAAAGTTATATCAACCAGCAGAATTCGTGTATCAATTGAGTTCGTGTATCTAAAGCAGCAGTGTGTGGCATTTGTAGATACTTAGTAATAACTGCAAATTTGTAATTCATAAAAAGGCAAATTGGTAAATGACTGATTTGCTCTAAGGGAAAGGAAGAATCATCTAAAGGCCCTGGAATTGGGAATTGTGTGTAAGATAAATTAACAGATGGAAAAAACAAATTGACAGTAAAATAAGAAAAATGAATCATTTAAAGCAGCATTTAAAGCTATTTCGCATAGAAACAAATAGCTATACATTTCACTGTCCTGAGAGGGTATTGCTACATTTCTACAATGTGTGATAATTAACATTCATAATACTAGCCTATCAAAAATTAAAATTTCTGTCTATTCAGTTCTAGATTGATCAAACCAGTGTATTTTATTTAAGCTATAAATGCCAAAACTTACTTGGTGGCTTGCTAAATTGTTACGTAGTTGGTGTTTATTTACTCTTGGCTTGTGGTCAAGTCAGCAACTACTCTGAGTTTATACTGGTTTTCTTGTTATCCCTGTTTGTGTACTTAAAAATATCTAGTCACATATTTTTTTAAAAAAATCGTTTTGGAACCAAAACCACTTCTCCTGCCACAAAGATATTAAATTGAGCAACTCTGCTTTTAAACTCGTCTGTTCCCAGTCTAGAATGCTACTCTGGGAAGAGTGATGCCTAGGATATAAATTGAACAGCTCTCTATCTCCTTTCAGGTTAGACCTTCACAGTTTCACTTCACCACTTTGAAGTAAATTCCCAGAACATCAAACGAACCCATTACTAATAAAAATGATTTTAAAGTTTCCATACCTCTTCTCATGGTTGTAGAAATAAAGATTTTCTTACAGTAACATGATAAGAAACTACATGCCAAGAAATGATTTATTTGTATTTCTTACCTTGTTTTTATAGATTTTACTCCTATGGGGTAAGATGCAACTTCAAAAATTCTGGTCATGGAAAGCTAGGAAACTTGCACAGCTTTTTGTTTTCAGCACTTCTTTGAACAACAGAAACAAAACTCAAATGCTTTATTTGGATTTTGATCAAAATGTGAAAAAGAATTTTCACATTTTCATTACTTTTACAGCAGGATTTTATCCAAATAAAGTATAATTATATCAGTATTCATAACTGATGAGTTTGTCGTTCCATATTTCTTTTTAGGTTTCAAATGAAAAGACATCCCTATAATAAATGTTTTAGTTCACATTTTATATCCTTGTTTTTAGTTATCTTTAAAAAGGACAATGTTATATTGTCATATTCCAAATTGTTGGTGTTTTCCACTTTTCATTATGCTTTTAACAGAAATCTCTTGGCTTTTTACCAGATTGATTTACCTTTGAGTGTCTCTCCTTTAAAAGCTTTGCTTCTTAGGAAAAAGGAAATCATCCTTTAAAAAAATCAGTATGCCAGATTTAAAAGGCAAGAAACTTGTCCTCTCTTTACATAATAAACAATCAGGTATGGATCTTAATCGTTAACATAGAGAAGTATGGTGGTGTGGATAATCCAAAACCCATTTGAATTTTGCTTTCATGTGAATTTTTGTATTTAATTTTGAATGTAAATATTCTTGCTAGGTAGGATCTTACTATAGAATAAAGGTTGTATTTTTTTCTACATTGTATAAAGCTGATTGAGGAGCGTTCATGCTAATTTGGTACCACTCTTATCCCTTCTTTGTATCCATTCTATACGAACCATAATTTTCTCAAAAGTACACAGTTTCAACTGAGGCAGAACTGCTTTTGTTCAGATCTTTTCTGCAGCTGAGTTTGAAGTTATTTCAAAGGGTCTTCTATAATGAATTTTAAGCTACACACAAAAAGTAAAGAAATGTAACATTTAGATAACCAGTTGTTTATTCAGAGCTGTAACTAAACAATTTGAAAATGAGATTTTCATATGCCTCTATGAACATCTAAAGCTCATTGATAATTGACTGTCCATTTGCAGCTGCTTTTAATCATGTCAGGTTACATATTTAACTTCAGAATTAAGTGAATGTTTGCATAATCTTTGTTATTAGGGCTATTTATTCACTACTTATGTCTGTTTTTCAGTCCTAGTTGTGACATGATGGAACTAAGGCGCCGTTATCAGAATTTATATATACCTAGTGACTTTTTTGATGCTCAGTTTACATGGGTGGATGCTTTCCCTTTGTCAAGACCATTTCAGCTGGGAAATTACTGCAATTTCTATGTAATGCACAGAGAAGTAGAGTCCTTAGAAAAAAATGTGGCCATTCTTGATCCACCGGATGCTGACCACTTATACAGTGCAAAGGTTTGTATTCTGCGATATACAGCTAAAATTTGTGAGCAGTCATTCATATTAAGAGTATTTGTGGAGTTAATCTTCAGGAAGTGGTTATTAGGTTTAAGATCTGAATACCTGTTTTTTTCTTGTCTGCCTGATTTTGTTTTAGTTATTTAAGTAATTTAATCTCTATTTGCCTTACCTCTTAAACTGTAACATTATAGTTATTGTTTTAACATTTTAAAACTTGTAAAAATGTGAAGATGAAGTTGATGTAATGAGCTTTTAGGAATGTTCTTTGACTTTGTATAGGGCCAGATAAAACATAATGGTGGGTGACTGTACTATATCAGGGTGCAGGGTAACCTTGTACTAAATTAGTCTGCAGGGTGACATTCAGTGTACTGCTATGGTCAGTAGTTTTCTGCTATTTTAAAACATTGATCAAAAACCATCTCTTGAAAAGTTAAAGTTAAAACTGTATAATTATAAGGTCTCTTAAAACCATTTTTGCTATCGCATTTTATTTTCCATTTTTATAAAAAATTTCAGATATCTAATATGTAAGGATAATTAGTAGTGCTTCTCATTTTTTTACATTAGACTTTTGACAGGATTGAATTATTTGACTATAATAGGTAATGCTGATGGCTAGCCCTGGTATGGAAGATTTGTATCATAAGTCATGTGCTCTTGCTGAAGACCCACAAGAACTTCGAGATGGATTTCAACATCCTGCTAGACTTGTTAAGGTAAAATGAAACATTTACTTTAACTTTAGGTGTATGTTTGCTTTGCTTGGTTCCAACTGTATATATAAAATCAAAAACACTACCTTTTTAATCTTTTTCATTAGTTTAATAACTAAACTAATTTTAGTATTAAGGCACTCTACTTAATGATGTAGATGTTTTTCTCATTGCAGATTATGGCTATGTCTAACTCGTGTGTCACTAGTTCAACTGTCATTTTGTTGTTTTGTTTGTAGTATAGAAAAATCTTAGTGATAATGGATTTAGTGTATCTTTGGATGTTGTTAAAGTGTAAATTATAGCTTGTTTCTTTAGAAGAGCTCTTTATCTGAAAAAATATTTTAGAAGGATGAGTTATGATGTGTAAATCCTATTCCATTGCTGAAATGCAGTGTGGAACATGATGAACTGAACTCTTCCTTGACTGACAGATACCAGAGGTAGTAAAAATGATACTGGAAAGGTTTGTACCTTTCCTTTTCAAGTATTTTATTTGTAATTTGAAAAGTTGCATAATATATGTAAATGATTCTTTGTTTTGAATTAGTTTTTAGTGGGCATGAAAGGCAAGGATGAAGCCATGGCCATTGGAGGCCACTGGTCTCCTTCGTTGGATGGACCAGACCCAGAAAAAGACCCCTCTGTGTTGATTAAGACTGCTATTCGTTGTTGTAAGGCTCTGACAGGCATTGATCTAAGTGTATGCACACAATGGTAAGTACTAATTCATTTCTTGATTAGAAATGTTTTTCTAATAGTTTATGTAGATGATCTTGTCTGTCAGCCTCCCCCCCCTTATTTTAGCAACGTTGATCATGCAGGTAATCTCAAAGGGAAAAAAATCCCCATTTGTAGCAAAAGTTTATTTGGTGCCAAAAATGTTTGGGAGGAAAAAGGATTAAGAACTAATGAATATATACTGGAAATTTAAATGTTCTGTTATGCTGTACTTCGGAAGTTGGATGTATGTTGAAAATATTTTTCATTTCATGCATAGCTGGAGAAGATCGTCAAGAGAGAACTTCATTTCATTATAATTCTTTTGTTATAATATGACGTAGTTGCTGATTATTTTTGTTCAGCCATATTTTCTCTTGAGGCTTATTCGTCCTGTGTATTTTAGTATATTTCTTGTGACTTAATTGAGAACTTTTTTTTTAGCACATGAAATCTGAACAGCTATCCAGCTTCTTCAGGTATTCTCTAAAATATGGGTAGCTCTGTAAACAAACTTGAAAATGCCTTGGGGAACATATTCTTTTAACTGTAAATATGCAGATGTACCAAAAGAGGAACTATGGCTTCTATAATTTTTTTTTCTTTAGACCAACCTCAAGTTCTTGCAGCAAAATTTCTTTACTTGATGTGCTACAAGTGAACTAGGGTCTTTTAAATGTATTTTAGAATTTTTTTTCCAACATGCTTCTTCCCTTGCAACAGGTACCGTTTTGCAGAGATTCGCTACCATCGCCCTGAGGAGACCCACAAGGGGCGTACAGTTCCAGCTCATGTGGAGACAGTGGTTTTATTTTTCCCGGATGTTTGGCATTGCCTTCCCACCCGCTCAGAGTGGGAAACCCTCTCCCGAGGATACAAGCAGCAGCTGGTCGAGAAGCTTCAGGGTGAACGCAAGGAGGCTGATGGAGAACAGGCACTGAACGCTAATCCCTTTTTCTATTTCCGCTTCTCACAGGCACAGGAACACAGGCACAAATGCACACCACACACTACATAACAAACACACATGGAGGAACATAACTGGTAACAGCGACTGGTAATCCAGCTTTCAGCAGTATAGTTGTATGTTCTTTTCTCTTGAAAAAAAAATCTGTCTATTCTAATTTTAAGAGTGCTGAGACCTCAAAAGAAAATAAGTTGTGCTTAAATTGCACAGAATTTTGTTTTTATCAGGTCTAGTTGCTGGAATCTGGGACCAGTTGTTGAGCAAGATTCAGTATTAAGCCATTTTAAACATTTTGCCATTTTCTAAAATTTTAAAAATTTTCTCTTTCACGGTCATCAGTTCTAGTCATGGATATTTGAAATTGGACAACCACAAGTCTGAGAGATTTGAAATTTCAGGCTATGTGGCATCGTCTGTGGTACATTTGAAAGGTCTGACTAAATCAGTCTTAACTTTGGGTGGCTTGAAAATTGGGGCAAGATCACACACTGTGTGGTTAGTGGAGACCGGCAGTGTTTGTGCATCCCTGAAATCCTTTGTGTTGTAATTTATCACCCTTTTGTGTTTCACAGATCTGGCTTTGATTGGCTGATGAATGTCTTTGTGATCAATTAAAAGTGGTAGAATGTATGTACGTGGACTTGCCTAAATAATAACTTTAGGAGAAGACAATCTGAAACATTTGTGACCTTGCACAGATCAGCAACAGACTTTTAAAAATAAATTACCTTTACTTTAAGGTTTCAGAATAGTAATTATGTTCTTAACTTTATATATCAGGATGAAGAAGAGAAGGATGATGGTGAAGCTAAAGAAATTTCCACTCCTACCCATTGGTCTAAACTTGATCCAAAGACAATGAAGGTAACTTTGAAAGTGATAGTATTTAATTTGACATCTCTGAACAGGAATAGAGAATGGGGACAGTATTTTTTTGTTTTGGTTTTTTCAGTTAAAAGCCATTAAAAATGAAGTTTACTGATTTTATGTATTCTGTATTATATTTATGTTTGTGTACGTAAAAATTAAGTAAAAGGCAACTTTCGATAAATCACTTCAGCCAATGTCTGTTGAATGCAATTTATAATTCCCTGTGCTGTGAGTAATATTGTTTTCTAATTTGGGAACTGACCAAGAAGGCAGAATTTCTGCATTTTAGTAACTTCAGTTTAAGAATGAAAGAAACATAGGGAAAAGATCCAGTTTTTAAAGTAAAATTTAAAAGTAAAAGGTGGATTGATACATATTTGAGCTGGAAAGGGTATAATTTAAGAGCCTTTAAAAAAAAATATTTGGTTAACCTGTACTGGGTTTTTTTGGCTCCCAAGGTCTCTGGACTTATTATCTTTCTGCAGTTTTGCATCTCTGGGCCTATAATGTGCATGTAGATCCTTGAAATATATATATACATTCTGCAATGTTCAGAATATCAGAGGCTGATCATTACTTGTTTTTGTAGCTTGTTATTTAATACTTAAAAGCTGACCTTTTGATTAACTTTTGTTCTCAGGGAAAAAAATGGTTTTTCTTCTTTTTTATGAAACTAGCTTTTTAATCAACATTGCTTTTTTAATAAGTAAAGAATAGATATCATAAGAATTTTGTTATTCTTGCACTACTTCACATTGTCAGCGTCAGGTTTCATAGAGTCCTATAGATTCAAAAACTTTGGGCAAATAGATTAAGTCTACATCCCGGGACTTTTTGTCAAATGAATGGTTTTGCTATTATGTTTCTTATTTTAAAACCTGCATTTCTTATGATTATAAATGTAATGTGTGCTTATTTTAAAAATTGATACATACATTAAAACAGAAAAAAAAATTACTTAAGCTCATCACTGAAACACAACCACTCTTAAAATTTTGATACATTTTCTTCCATTATTTTTTCTGGGTACAAGCTTGTAATTGGTTGGTTAATTCTAATTAAATTATGTTGTATAAAAGTTTCTGTCTCATCCTTTTCTATTAATACTAGTGGTATCCATGTAATTATTTTTAAATGTTCTATACTGTTCCATGTAGTTGATGTACTGTTGCTGGTTTTTTTGTTTGTTTTTTGTAGATATTACTCTTTTATTGGATATTTCGATTTTTTTTACTTTTTTGGAGGGAGGGACTATTCAAGGAATGTGTAAAGGATTTTTTTCTTCCTGTTTAGGACATTTCTTTAGGGTAAATTCCCAGAGATTAGAACTACTGGGTCACAGAGCATTAACTACAGAGGGTGCCAAAAAAAAGTATACACATTTCAAGAAAGGAAAACTGTGTTAAATTGTAATACTCAATATATACTTATAACCAAAGATGAATACAAGTCTCTTGACTTCTGCAATTACAAGAGGTGCTCAAAGTTGTTACCATCAGCGTAATTTTAATACAGTTTTTTCCTTTCTTCAAATGTGTATACGTTTTTTTGGCACCCTCTATATTTACATCTTAAAATACGTAAATTATTTTGAAAAAAATGTTCTAACAGTTTACATTTTTAGAAACATTTTATGAGTTATATAAGTATCCTTTTCACCAAATTTTTTAAAAATCAGACAGAAGATAATTACAATTTGTTCCCTATTTTAATATCTCATTTTCTTTTCCTGTGTTATTATGCTCTGTATATTTAGGTAAATGATCTCCGAAAAGAATTAGAAAGTCGAGCCCTTAGTTCCAAAGGGTTAAAATCGCAGTTAATAGCCCGATTGACAAAACAGCTTAAATTGGAAGAGCAAAAAGAAGAACAAAAGGAATTAGAGAAATCTGAAAAAGAAGATGAAGAGGAGGATGATAGGAAATCTGAAGATGATAAAGAGGTATATACTAAAACATTTAAATGTACTGTTTAATATTGGTTTATAGGGAGGTCTTGAAGTATGTGTGTATACTTTTATTAAGGTATAATTTATATAATAGTAAAATCCAGTCTTTAATGAACAGTTCTGCAAGTTTTGACAAATGTGTTTAGTCATGTAACCACCACTACAGTCAAGGTGTAAAACAGGTCTGTCACCTCCTAAAAATCCCTTGTACCACTCTGTAAGCATTTTCTTTACCCCCACCACCCAGCCTCTGAGAGTTACTGATCTATTTTCCCATACTTTTGCCTTTTCCGGTATATCATGTAAATGGGATCATAACCTTTTTTTTTTTACACTGATTTTTTTCCTCTCCCCCGTTCTCCCCCTCCCCATTTTGTTGTGTATGTCAGTAATTGGTTCCTTTTTGTTGCTAAATAATATCCCATAGTATGAATATATCATGGTTTGTTTTGTTTGTTTATTCTCCAGAGACATTTGAGTTACTTCTAAGTCATGTAATTTTAATCCTCCCTTTTAAAAATGAATGACAAATTATTCATATGTTTTAGATATAGAAAATGAGAAAATTTGGTGGACAGAGCCTTTAAATTCAGGCATTGAGTTCTAGTGAAGTGCTTGTCCCAGAATTTTGCTGCTTCTAAAGCTATGTTTGATTGCATCTGAATTCTTAAGACTCAGACACTGTTTTATGCGTCAGTTTTAATGCCCAATAAAATAACTCCTCAATGCATAAATCTGTCATTTGTTTTCTGAATTTGAAATATAGGGATATCAGAAGCATAACACCAGTAAATGAACAAACAAACATTGTATGTTTCCTAATGTGATGCATCGTGAAGTATGTAGATCATTACTTATATGGTATTCATGCCAAAAATGTTTACTTTTTAATCTAATTGTGAGAAAACAGTCAGATAAATTTAGAATGTGAAAAATTCTACAAAGCAGTTTGACTGAACTTTTTATAAAATGTCCATGTAATGAAAGACAAGAAAAATGACTTAGATTAAAGGAGATTAGGAAGACATGACAACTGAATACACTAAGTGAAACTTGACTCGATCCTGGATAGGAAGGGGGAAAAAAGGCATAAAAAATGATTTTTTAGGATAATCAGAGAAATTTGATATGGATAAGGGTGTGCTATTAGATAATATTGAAGCAGTTAAATTTCTTGGATGGTTTTGTGATCATGTAGGAGAAATACCTTGTTCTTAAGAGATGCATGGACTCATGATTACTTATTCAGTGAGTTACAAGTATTTATTTTGATAGTGAAATTGCTCAGTTGGCCAGTGGGAGCCCTTTCAAGTTGGCCTCTGACATATGCTCATCAATATCTGAGAACTTCTTACTGTGCAGCGCAGTACAGTGTTTCCATCTCGCCGTGTACTATCCCTGCCATTGCTCTGGAATCAGCCCTTTCCCCCACTAAGCCCTGTACCTTTTAGGGCAGAATGACTGGTAGTTAGGAGCCAAAATGTATTCATTGTTATTGTTGTGCTGCTTCCACCCCCTCTCAGTGAACAGAGCTATGGAATATAGATAGATATTTACATCTATATTTATTACAGTATCTTACGTATATTGACAGTCATGAGTTTATACTTATACCTCCAAGTAATACTCGAACATCACAGAGTTTATTCTAGTTTTCTCCCTTTCCATATATCTGCTTTCTTCAAGAATGAGAAATGTAGCTTCCTTTACACTTAATACATTTGCTTACTTGCTCAACTGTCCAGTGCACTCCTTTCCCCGTTTACATACTCTATCCGCTTTACGCAACTTTGGTCTGACTCCCTACAGTGTTTGTATGGATGCCCTTCTGGCTTCATTTGGGTTTTATAACCTGGGAACTGGACAGCTTATCTGCCCTGGGTCATTGTAGCTCTCCTTCCCTGCCAGCCTCTGTCCCTTGTATGGACACCTGCTTTGCTTGGGAGAGTTGCTTCAGAACCGAATTGTTCAGGACACGAAGGTTAGAAAGAAGGCAAAGAGCGATTTTCAGTTTTTGATGTTAGCAGCCATTGGTGCTCAAATCCTAGATCCATTCATTCATTTGGGTTGAAAAATGGTGATATTATTATAGTTCTTACCATTTTGTTTTCACATATTTCCCTCATCTGCTATTTGGTTACCCAGTGGTACAATTTATTAATTCATATACCGTCGTCTGTCAGTATCTGTGGGAGATTGGTTCCAGGATCCCTATGGATTCCAAAATCCACCAGTGCTTAAGTCCCTCATATAAAATGGCGTAGTATTTATATAACCTATGTTTGCAAATAGGTGACAGCATGGTATGCCCACACATCACTTTATTCTAGTGGAGTTAGCGTAGTGCTTGGCACATGCCAAATTAAAATTTTTCTTTTTGGAAGTTTCCGGGATTTTTTTTTCCCCCTTGAATATTTTTGATCCACAGTTGGTTGAATTTGGGGATACAAATTCATGAATGCAAAAAGCCATGGACACAAAGGGCCTACTGTTGAAGGTGGAATCAGTGTTTGATTCTTTTCCCTTTTTCTTTCTTTTTTTCAATATAGAACACTTCACAAATTTACATCATCCTTGGGTAGGGGCCATACTTATCTTCTGTATCATTCTAATTTTAGTACAGGTGCTGCTGAAGCAAGTGTTATTTTCTTTTTGTTTATCCAGTTTTCAAGATAATGAATAGGTTCCTTACGATCATATAGTTATGTTTGTATGTTTATTCTTAAATATCATTATGAATTTATGGATTTAGTCATTTGAATGGGTTTCAGTTCTTTGCATTTCTTATTTTTATTGAAGCACAAATTGTCCTTTTCTTTGCCAGTGGGTGGGAATATATTTGCAGACACACAATACTAATAATACCACCATCAATATTACTGCTGAAATTAGTTTAAAAATATTTTTGCGTTTCCTATTCCTATTTTCTCATTGTTTTCATGTTGTACAATAAATACGTCATTCCAACATATAGCATTGCATACTGAATTCTCATATAATCCTCATTTACTCTTGGTTCTCCAGGTAAATAGCTAATGCTCACCACTAGTCCTTATGTCATTGTCTCTGAAGTTCATTTCTAGTAGAGTCTTCAGAGCTCATGATAGCAATATTTAAGTTCTTGTATGCTGATGGACTATATACCCTTTATGCTTGAGTCCATTTTGCTGAATATAAAATCTTTGGTTCACATTTATTTTCCTTGAATGTCTTAAATGTTACTCTTTTTTCCCCCTACAAAGTTTTGCTGTCAAAAAGTGATAATGCAATTTGCTTTCTGATACAATCATTTGCTATTTTGCCTGGATGGACAGAATTCTAATTTTATTAGAAAAGTGTTTTGATATTGGTCTTTCTGGGTTAATATCTTCAGATACATGGTGTATTCTTTCAGTACAAAATTTCAGATTTTTTTTTTCAGGAAAGTTTCTTAAACTTTTTGTGGTAAAATATACACAAATAAAAATTGCCATTATACCATCTTTAGTGTATAGTTCAGTGGCATTGAGTGCGTTCACTGTGTTGTGCAACCATCACTACTCTGCATTTCCAGAACTTTATTGTTATCCCAAATAGCAACTCTACCTATTAAACAGTAACTCACCAAACTCCTCTCCTCACCCCTGGTAACCTCTATTCTATTTTTCATCTCTGAATTTGCCTGTATTAGATACCTCATGTAAGTGGACTCAAACAATATTTGTCCTTTTGGGTCTGGCTTCTCTCACTTAGCGCAATGTTTTCAAGGCCCAGACATGTTGTAGCATGTATCAGAACTTTATTTCTTTTTAAGGATCAGTAATGTTCCATGGTATGTATATACCACATTTTGTTTATCACTAACCTGGTGATAGACACTTGGATTGTTTTTACCTCTCGGCTGTTGTAAATAATATTGCTATGAACAAGCAAGTTTTTAAATAATAGTTTTTTGTATTCGGTTGTCGCTTTTGTTTTTTATAAGGAATCTTGTTATCTCAGATTGAACCTTTTTGCTTTTTCAATACTAGTCACTTTTTCTTGAATCCTGTTTGTTTGATTTTTAAATTTTTGCCACTTCTGTTCTCTTAAGGCCTTACCTCCTGAGTTTGTTTTTGTATTCCTTCCAGTTTTATTCTTAAATTTCATAAAAAATTTATTTGTAAAAATGTCATTAGAAACTGTCATTTTTTTTCTAATTGTTTCCTGAATGTTATCACCTCATTTTCTTACTTATATTGTTCTTTCATGTTTCTTAACGTCTTTTAGCACACTTTAAAAGAGTAAGTTAAAATTTTTATCTGTCTTGTGGCCGTGTCTTTGTGACCCACTTCCATTGCTTGTAGGGATGTACTTCTCCTTGTTCTCATTTTTTTAAAGTAGTAACTTTGTATGGCATTTGATCTCAATACTTTTCTATTCCTTATTTTTACGTGAATTTAATTTGCTTAAAATTTTATTTGAAGCAGGTTGCTTCAGACAGCTTTTCTAACTTCACAGAGCTCTATGTTCTGTTTTCTTGTCCTGTCAAAAAATATGGTGGCTTGCTTTCTGAGATTTCTGTTTCTACTGCCCTCTGTCACTTGTATCTGGACCTTCTCTCTCATGTCTCTGTTATCCCTGTCCTGCTCACTATTGATTCTACTCTCAGAAGTTTCTCCTCAGTGTGGTGCCCTGGGCTGAAAGGATGCCCTGGCAAATCAGCTTTGCAAGTTCCTAGGGCTAGAATGTTCTAGGCCCTTTCAGGCCTTAATACGGACCCCTTGTACTCACTGTTGTTGGAGGTAAAACTTTGTTCAGTTTTTAGCTACTGTTCTTAAATTGACCTGCTGCCCTTTCCAGTGAATGCTTATTGACTGCTGTTTTTCTTACCTGTTGAATATTTTGTGGTTTTCCTTTTCTTAGATCCATCAGACCACCCCATTGCTTCCTTCTGCTTTCCCCACACAGAGGCACCAGTTAACACATAGATCTTTTGGTTCTCGTGGCTTTTCCCCATCCACTTGTATATTGGGGTTTAGGGAGATACCTTGTCACCTTGTTTTGTTGTGAATGTACATGGATTTTAGTTTTGTTATCTAGGTTATTTTGTCTCTTTAATGTGGGGATTCAGGAATATCCAAAAACTATGCTACTACCACCACTGTTTTACCAGAATTCCCTGATTTATATAACATTAATTATAAGAGTCTTCTTCTTCCTCTTCCTCCTCCTTCTTCTTTCTCCTCCTCCTCTTTCTCTGCCTCTTCCTCCTCTTCCAGTTTCTATGCTGGGAAATCCAAAGAAAGAATTAGGAGCCATAAACACAGCTAGCCACTTTAGTCATTTGACTCTTCTCCCTTATCAGCCCTTATGGTTGGTATAATAACCACAAGGGGTCATGGGGATTTTTTCTTTACATGGTATACATTTGGTTACAGTTGTAACTGTTGAACAACTCTGGGCCTAGGGGTACCTACCCCTGCTCAATGGAAAATCTGTGTACAACTTTTGACTTCCCAAAAATTTAGCTACCCTCAGTATCTGAGGGAGATTGGTTCCAGGACTGAGGATACCAAAATCCGTGGGTGCTCGTGTCTCCTGTATAAAATAGCTTAGATCAATGCACACAGCCCTCCACATCCCAGCCACAGATCAAAAACATTACAGGTATTTATTGAAAAAAATCTGCTTTTAAGTTGACCTGTGTAGTTCAAACCAATGTTCTTCAAGGGTCAGGTGTATATATGTTTTGTACATAGAGTTAACCTTTACTTAAAATTTCAATTATGTAGGAAGAAGAAAGAAAACGTCAAGAGGAAATGGAACGCCAGCGTCGGGAAAGAAGATATATTTTGCCTGATGAACCAGCCATTATTGTACATCCAAATTGGGCTGCAAAAAGTGGCAAGTTTGATTGTAGTATCATGTCTTTGAGTGTACTTTTGGACTACAGATTAGAAGATAATAAAGAACATTCATTTGAGGTAATGTCTTAAGTTTGAATTGGCATCCAAATAAGGGCCACATTTTGATTGGGTAACGTGTCTTAAATTTCTTTGCCTTGTCAGTGTTTCTGTTTTTTGTGTTTTGTTTTTTTCCTTGCAACTTATTTTTTTTGGAAAAACACTTAGATGATTTTTCCAACAGACTCACCTTTACTGATTGCGTTCCTATAGTATGGTTTAAATATCCCTTTGGCCTTGTTATTTCCTGTAAAATGATAATTGGATCTAAAGTCTTAATCAGGTTCACGTTCAGTTATATTTTTTCCTAAGACTACTTCATAGTTAGTGGTATGTTCTTTTATCAGGATATCAGGAGATATATGATATATAATATTTAATTGCCTTGGAAATGAGGAAAAGCTTACCTCAATTAATGGGATTGAAAATTTAACTTGTGATTGATTGAGGTGTAAGATATAATAATTGATGTTTATCTTTTCAACATGCATCTGTTCCTTTGTACCATCACTTTGGAGCAGCTTTACAACATATAGCTTATGTCATTGTTTTCAAAACAATTGAAGACTTTTATCCCTAAATAAATGATTGCTTCATTCTTTAAGCAAAACAATGTAAAATATACCAAAAGACTAATTTTTTAATAGCCTGTACAAAATTATAATTGTGTTCACTTACTGTATTTTATCAACATATCTCATGTTGTTTTAGGTTATAAATTATATTGGAAAAATAAGTTATGCTTGACCCAAGAGGTCATTGTCCACCAATTGATAAGATGAAAATGAAGTAAATTTCGAATATATGGTGATGGAAGGAGAACTGACTCTGGGTGATGAACACACAACGGGATTTATAGATGATGTAATACAGAATTGTACACCTGAAATCTATGTAATTTTACTAACAACTGTCACCTCAATAAATTTAATTAAAAAAAAAAAAAAAAAAAAAAAAAAAAAAAAAATGAAGTAAATTACTTAGAGGCATTTATACACACAGGATTACTGGCAGTTAGAAAAGAAGAAATGCATGCAAATGTGTTGATATAAAATGTTACAAGTGTTAACATTAATAATTCCAATAAACCAGTATCCTTAAACATTGTTTACTACACAATTTTATTTTTATTTGGAGTTGCCATAATTTAACTCGTAGTAGTGCCTACCATGTAGTAGTCATTCAAGAAATAAGTAAATGAAAAGAAATAGTCTTCGGTATTACTTACTGCTTATAAAGTATATGCTGTACATCTAACAGATGGTGTAAGAGGATCTGAAATTAATGCTACTCTGGTGGAAACAAAACAATTTGGAAACAGCCCTTTGCTAACAAAATGGTCCTTTATTTTTTCCTCCCCACCTAA
The DNA here is from genome assembly GCF_057876585.1 of Rhinolophus sinicus. NCBI lineage: Eukaryota > Metazoa > Chordata > Mammalia > Chiroptera > Rhinolophidae > Rhinolophus > Rhinolophus sinicus. The sequence continues at coordinate 47,055,390 of NC_142515.1, forward strand.
CATATCCCCTTAGTTAGTTTCCTTTTAACCTATCATTAGAATGCAGAAATCATTTTGATACATGGATTTAAGAGAGATTACTCTGTAACGAAGAAAAATCCTATCATTAAAATTATGAATCTTTGTCTGACTTAATATTAATGCTAAATGTATGTCTGTTTTTCAATATTTATAGATGAAAAGATAGGCAGAATTAATTCTGTTCTTCTAGTTAATGTTCTAATTCTCTAAGCAAATCTAATGCATTTTAATTATTGCTTTTTATCTCTAGGTAATAGAAAACTCTAAAGAAAAGATATGCCTCTTGCTATTTGCTTACACAAATGGAGGTTTTGTTAGTTTACATTAATGGTTAAGAGAAAGTGGAATTTTTAACATCTTTAATTGTCATTTTACTAATAATAGTTTTATTTAAAATGTGTAAAGACTGAGCATGAATTAAAAATAGATTACAAGATCACTTATAATTTGAATACATTGTATTATCCTTTATGATCAGGAAAATAGTCTGATTAAAGTGTTTTACCAAATATACTGAACAGATTGCTAAAGATTACATGTTGAAAGCAATTAACCTTAGAAATATTTACATAGAATATTTAGTATATGATTTTAGGTTCATGAGTATGTTAAAAGTTATTATTCATGGATCCTTGCATAGTAATAAATGCTTGCTTCCTACTCAGAATTTTTAATTGGTTTCCCTTGCCCCTGGCATGTTCTAGTATCTATATATGGCATCCCCCCCAACCGCCACCTGCTGGTCACTTTTCAAATGTCACCTTATCAAGGACACCTTCTCTGATTATACTCTCGTTACTCTCATCCTGTTTGTTTTGTTATAATTTGATGTTGATTTGGTTATACCGAACTGTTCCCCACTATATTGTTAGTTGGGAAATCCCGACTCATGAGAGTCAGGATTTTTATCTGCTTTCTTCATTGCTGTATGTCCAATGCCTAGAACAGTCCCTGGTACATAGCAGGCGTTTCATAAAAACCTGGAAAGTAAATTAATAAAGTACATTTACCATGAAGATTGTGTAACGAAGTAGAAATCCTTTTTTTCTACTCCTCATTTTCAAATTTTCTGTAGTACAGTTTTTATTTTTTATAATATTTGAGCAAATGTATATTAAACATAGCTTACATCTTCAGAAGAGTTTTTGAGGATTTTTGAAGCTTCTCAACATTATTGACATCAATTACTATAACTCTATTGTTAGTGCACATTAATTGTTAGGTATTGCAAGTTATTTGATAAATTACTGACTGCTGGATTTATTTCAATATTTCTATTAAAGTTATCTGGATTACTATTGGTGTCTTTTTATAGGTTTCATTGTTTGCAGAACTTTTCAATGAAATGCTTCAAAGAGATTTTGGTGTCAGAATATACAAATCATTATTATCTCTTCCTGAGAAAGAGGACAAAAAAGAAAAGGAAAAGAAAAGTAAAAAAGATGAGAGAAAAGATAAAAAAGAAGAAAGAGATGATGAAACTGATGAGCCAAAACCTAAACGGAGAAAATCAGGCGATGACAAAGATAAAAAAGAAGATAGAGATGAAAGGAAGGTCTGTATTTATTTCCATGACGAGAAACCTGATTTAAATGTTTTCAATTACCTTTCAAGAGTGTAACAAATTATGATGAATTCCATCAGAGTAATGAAACATAAAGGCCAAACTAAAAGGTTTTAGTGTATTAGAAATTTAAGACTGTGAATTAAGCCTATATAAATAAATATCTATAACTAGTTTTATGGTCATGTATTTACTTTTTTAGTTTCAGCCACACAGCATTATGGTTTGATTTACATATATTGTGAATGGCAGTTTATTCTTCGAGTATATTATTGTCATAAGAAATTTATAATGTCATTCTATTTGTAGTGGATTTAATGTTTTTTGGGTTTTGTCATTTCACGTTTGGTGAGATCTTAATTTTACAGCATTTTAAATTACAGAAAGATGATAAAAGAAAAGATGATTCTAAAGATGATGATGAAACTGAAGAAGATAACAATCAGGATGAATATGATCCAATGGAAGCAGAAGAAGCTGAAGATGAAGAAGATGGTATGATTCAAATTTATTTCTTAGAATAAAAAATACATTTTTTTGTTTAGTGACTTTGTATCACTGAAATCCACAATTTTGGTATTTTATATTTTTTAGAATAGAAACAGTAAATTTTTTTTCTAGCGAAAGTCTGTTTATATTGTTTTATTTTTAGGTGAGAGAATTCAGACATGTTTATTTTTAATTAATCATATGTCGTATATCTAATACTTGTTCAACTTGAGGAAAGAAATTTTCCTGAACATGGTGCTTAAACTGTGTTATAAAAGGTATAATAGATCATGTTGTTTTGTAGAATACATTCTTTAGAAACCTGATTTTAGCACTTTTTTAAATTATGAAGACTATCATATATGCAAACGCATGCATATAACATATAGGTAGAGTTAAGACCAATAATAAACACCCCTATACCTAACATCCAAATTTTAAATAACAAACTTTTACTAACAGAAATGATACCCAAATTACCCTACAATAGATGACCTAACCAGTCGTAGGCTCCAGCCATAAAGTACCTGTAAAGTTTCACTGGGTACTTGTCAGTTTTCTGGGTTTTTAAAAACAGTTTACTAAGGTTGCCAATACATACCACAAAACTCACCCATTTTAACTATACAATTTAATAATTCTTAGTAACTGCAGAATTGTGAAACGATCACCACAATCCAGCTTTAGAATATTTTCCTGTTTCATTTATTTATTTATTTATTTATTTATTTTAAGATTTTATTAGGGAAGGGGAACAGGATTTTATTGGGGAACAGTGTACTTCCAGGACTTCCCCCCCCCCCAAGTCAAGTTGTTGTCCTTTCAATCTTAGTTGTGGAGGGTGCCATTCAGCTTCAAGTTGTTGTCCTTTCAGTCTTAGTTGTGGAGGGTGCAGCTCAGCTCCAGGTCCAGTTGCCATTGCTAGTTGCAGGGGGCACAGCCCACCATCCCTTGCGGGAGTCGAACTGGCAACCTTGTGGTTGAGAGGACACGCTCCAACCAACTGAGCCATCCGGGAGCTCAGCGGCAGCTCAGCTCAAGGTGCCGTGTTCAATTTTAGTTGCAGGGAGCACTGCCCACCATCCCTTGCGGGACTCGAGGAATTGAACTGGCAGCCTTGTGGTTGAGAGCCCACTGGCCCATGTGGGAATCGAACCGGCAGCCTTCGGAGTTAGGAGCACGGGGCTCTAACCACCTGAGCCACTGGGCCGGCCCCCTGTTTCCTTTATTTTAAAAAAAGTTTTTTTGAGATATAATTCACATGGTATACAATTACACCCATTTAAAAGTACATCACTCACTGGTTTTTAATATTTACAGAGTTGTACAACCATCATCATAATCAATTCTAGAACATTTTCTTTATCTCAGAAAGAAACCCCCCCATACTCATTATCAGTCACTCCCATTTCCCCACAACCTCTTCAGCCCTAGGCAACTAGTAGCTTTCTGGCTCTGTAGATATTCTGGATATTTCATGTAAATGGAATCATACCACATTTGGTCTTTTGTGACTGTCTTTTCATTTAGCATGTTATCAAGGTTCATGCATGTTTTAGCATGTATATTCTCTTTAATATAAAGTTTTCTTTACATTGTTCAAGTACAGCTTCTTACCTAAAGCAGTCTTTCCCAGAGTGTCCCAAGATATTAACAGGTATTAAGCTTAATAAAGTGTACTAGAATCAAATAAATTTGGGAAACCTGGGTTAAACAAAGTTCTGCATGTTTTAGCACAGAATTTCTTAGCTGCTTATGTATGTTGTGGATGTCCAAGAATATAGTATGACATATTTATGAGTATATATGCTTTGTAGTATCTCAAGGACCGTTTAATTTCTTGTGTTTAGTATACTTCATATTGTATTTTACCAATGAACCATTTGTTACTCTGGGCTTTTTCATGGAGATCCAATTGAGAGAGCCAAGAAGCCTGTAGAACCAAAATTTCTCTCTTAAATTTTCAACAGATAACATTAAGTAACTGGAAAACACTCTTTAATATTTGCATATAATTCATGAAAGGATGACGTATGTATTAGTTTACCAAGGCTACTGTAAAAAGTACCTCAGACTGGGTGGCTTAAACAATAGAAATTGATTGTTTCTCAGTTCTGGAGACTAAAAGTCTTAAGTTCTTCATAATTTTCTTTTAAAATCCAAACTATTTTTATCCATATGTAGTCATATGATATTTCTTTGCTAATGTGTCTTTTGCAAAGTGATCAGTAATAGAAAAGTATGTTTTGGTAGTTGAAGATCTGTATTAAGGAGTTTTTTATTGCTATTGTATTGTATAGATCGGGATGAGGAAGAAGTAAACAAACGAGATGACAAAAGAGATATCAACAGGTACTGCAAGGAGAGGCCCTCTAAAGATAAGGTATTTATTGAATACTGTGTTCTTTATAATGTGATAATTTCCTTTTTTTATTGGGGAACAGTGTGTTTCTCCATGGCACATCAGCTCCAAGTCATTGTCCTTTAATCTAGTTGTGGAGGGCGCAGCTCCGCTCCAAGCCGTTTTCAACCTTAGTTGCAGGGGACGCAGCCCACCATCCCATGTGGGAATTGAACTGGAAACCTTGTTGCTGAGAGTTCATACTCTAACCAACTGAGCCATCTGGCCGCCCCTCCGGAAGCTCAGTGGCAGCTCGGAAGCTCATTGGCAGCTCGTTGTCTTCAATCTAGTTGTGGAGGGCGCAGTTCACTGGCCCATGTGGGAATCGAACCGGCAACCCTGTTGTTCAGAGCTCGCATTTGAACCTACTGAAGCCATCCAGCAGCCCCGATAATTTCCATTTCTTACATAATCCAGACTTACTGTTAAATATAACATAGTCGTGAAGTTTATTGGTCCTTGTATATCTATATATTCACTCAGAGCAAAATTCAATCAGTTGGGGCTGGCCCGGTGGCTCAGGCTGTTGGAGCTCTGTGCTCCTAACTCCAGAGGCTGCCGGTTCGATTCCCACATGGGCCAGTGGGCTCTCAACCACAAGGTTGCCAATTCAATGCCTCAAGTCCCGCAAGGGATGGTGGGCAGCACCCCCTGCAACTAACATTGAACACGGCACCGTGAGCTGAGCTGCGATTAAAAGGACAACAACTTGACTTGGGAAAAAGTCCTGGAAGTACACACTGTTGCCCAATAAAGTCCTGTTCCCCTTCCCCAATAAAATCTTTAAAAAAAAAAAAGAATTCAATCAGTTGTATTTCGATATTTGCGGTTATGTCAGATAACCAGTATGTCATTCCTATCTCCCATACACATAAACCAGATCGACTTATTTGAGCTAAAATGAGACAAAGATCTTTTCAGATTTTTGCTACTTTATGGATAAAGTCTCAGTTTCTCGCGTTTCAGGGGTAAAAATTGTATACTATATCTTCTACGTTTTCTTTAGGAAAAAGAGAAGACTCAGATGATCACAATTAACAGGGATCTGTTAATGGCATTTGTTTATTTTGATCAAAGCCATTGCGGTTACCTTCTTGAAAAGGATTTGGAAGAAATACTTTACACTCTTGGATTACATCTTTCTCGTGCTCAGGTAATCTATCTTGTGAATATCTAAAATGAAAAACATTTTAAAATAACTTTATCTTTTTAATCTCTGACTTTTTGAAATATGAAAGCAATACCGTATATATGTACTGTCTAGTACAGTATATATGTACTAAATATAATAGTAATAGTCAAGCAGTTCTGAAATGTATAAAGTCACCTTAAAAGTCCCCTCTCCCTCTAGTTCCCTTTCTCTAGCATCTTTTTATAAGCAACTCGTTATATTTCCAGTTTTATAAACAACATATAAAGTCATTCTGTACATATCGATAAACAACTTTTTAAATTTAACAATCGATCATGAGCATTCTATTATGAAAATAGAGAGCCACTTCATTCTTTTTATGACTGCGTAGCAATCCATGGTATAGATGTACCATAATTGTCTTAGCTGCTAGTGCCAGTTACTTGGCGTTTTTCATTTTTTACAATTACAAACTATGCTGTAATAAACAACTATACAAACTATGCTGTAATTGTCTTTGTGCATACACTTCAATATATTTATTAGTGTTTCTATCAATGTTAAACTTTTTTTAACAAAAGTTTTTCAAATGATACTTTGGACTTTAGGTTTGTAGAGAAGATATTTCAAAGAATAAGTGCTGTAATTGAGTGGGAGTGAATACCAGAGAAAACAGATGCCATAGATGTTCATCATAAGTGAAAATTAGAACACAGTTGTTCAAGGAGAGTCAAAAACTTTTTTTCATATTTTTAATTTGTTTACTTGTATAACAGGTAAAGAAGCTTCTTAATAAAGTAGTACTCCGTGAATCTTGCTTTTACCGAAAGTTAACAGACACCTCAAAGGATGAAGAAAACCATGAAGAGTCTGAAGCATTGCAGGAAGATATGCTAGGTTTGAGTATATTATTTTAAAATTGTGCCATTATATAACTATTAGTAATTAAAGAAAAATAGCTTAATAAAATACGGTATCTTTTATGTTATAGGAAACAGGTTGTTACTTCCAACACCAACAGTAAAACAGGAATCGAAGGATATGGAAGAAAATGTTGGCCTTATTGTGTATAATGGTGCAATGGTAGATGTAGGAAGCCTCTTACAAAAATTGGAAAAGAGTGAAAAAGTAAGAGCTGAAGTAGAACAGAAGCTACAGTTACTAGAAGAAAAAACAGGTAAGGAACAGAATTAGATATATCAGTACTTTTAGCACCCTATTGGGATATATATATGTGTACACATATATACATGACTGCACATATATGCCTATCCTACCATGTCTTTTAGTCTAGGCCTCATAATGTAACTTTAGTTTTGATCATTTCTGTTGAAGATTAGAAATTGCTTGGCTTTGTAAGAATTAATGTCAGATCTTCGTGTGCGTTCTCAGGTTTGTTTGTTGTTCTGTTGCATCCTCTTACTCCTCTTGGTTTTCACCAGTTTCTGCTATTTTCTCAAGTCTGTACAATCATCGAATAATGGAACCTGGATTTAGAAGTAATATTTAGATAAAGCTTATTTTAAATGAAATGAGTGTTGCAAATGTGCTTTATAACTACTGAAATTGACACTTGTAGCCATTTTAAGGAATTATATCTGCATTTTATTTTCCTAGCTTAAATATTTTTAACCTCAAAATTAAATTGGAAATTTTAAGGTGTTCAGTGGTGAATTTTTGTTTGTTTGTTTGTTTTTTGTTTTTTTTAACAGATGAAGATGAAAAAACCATATTAAACTTGGAGAATTCCAACAAAAGCCTCTCTGGTGAACTCAGAGAAGTTAAAAAGGACCTTGGCCAGTTACAAGAAAACTTGAAGGTTTCAGAAAACATGAATTTGCAATTTGAAAACCAACTGAATAAAACAATCAGAAACTTATCCACAGTAATGGATGAAATACACACTGTTCTCAAGAAGGTTAGCAGTTCTGTACTTTTGATGTTTTTGTAGTTTATTTCAATTTTTAAATCTCTGGCAATTTTAATGTTATTAAGCTCTTAGTTAAGCTTTTTCTAGAAGCAAATAATTGTAGCATTCTGCCCTCCACCAGATTATTCAGAGGCAATCCCCAAAAGATTGTATTTCTTTAGAACTTAATTGGGATGTCAACATGGGTTATGTATACAGACTTCCTAAAGGAAATTTTATTTCTATTCCTCAGAACCAGAGAGTGAGTTTGAATTTGAGGAAGATAAAAACATACAGTTCTTTTTAAAACCCATTTATTGTTGGGCAGAGTTGAGAAACTCTTTGGCACTATCAAAATTAATTTATTAGCATTCTTACTAAAAAACAAATTGTCTAGTAACTCAGTGCCATTGTAAACTAACTTCAATAATTGAGAGATATTCCACAATCTTTTCTTACTTAGAGAATAAGATGTAACAAAATCTGCAGTGCAAGGAATATACTATTTGCCTAATTACCTCTAATTTTCAGGACTCAGATGGCTTTCTCAAATACTGTAATAGAAGCCATCCTGCATAGAATTGAGAAAGATTTTTTCCATTCTGGCATAGTTGGTAAAATGGGCTACCTGAAGCAGCTGTTTACTAATGTTTATTAGTTTTTCAAGTAACATTTTAGAGAATCTAATAAAATTACTTTTTCTTTATTATTTTATAGGATAATGTGAAGAATGAGGATAAAGATCAGAAATCCAAGGAGAATGGCGCAAGTGTATGATAACACATGTAGTGAGGAAGAATGGTGTTAAATAATGTAATATAAAAAAATCATGATACAAGAATGTTTGAAAGTGATGCATGTTTGATTTTAGTAGTATAAATATCTGTTAGTTCAAATGATGTATAAAGTTTTATGAATGTGGGAGTCTGCTTTTGAAAATTGCTTGTAATTCCTGGCATTCAAATTATTAAACACTCCTTGAGTGAAATAATTTTGCATTGCAAAATATTTTAGGATGAACTTTGTTATAGTTTTAACCCCAATAAAGTTCATCAATTTAATTGACAGTAGTATTTAATTACCATGTCTTTTATTAAAATACCTAAAAAATTGTAGTAATTTTATTTATGGAAATAGCATTATTAGGGTTTTTAAAATTTTTTTTAGTCTTTTAAAATTTCAGTATAATCATAAAATAGCATGCTGCTAAAGCTTTGCAAGGTTTTTGACCCAGACACTTTTTTTACTTGTCATAAAAAAAACCCTCTAATTATCAGTCTCTAAAATCATTCATTAAAAAGTTTGTTCATCGAAAAGACAGTACATCAGAAACTAAGAAAACAATAGATAATTACCATTGTTATCACATATTTTAGGTTTTACATTGAACTAATAGTTCTGATGTTAATGTTTTCAGTGAAATGTTCCACTTTCTCAGCATAGCACCTAATTACTTTTAATTTTGAGGGGTTTTTTGCAGTGTATGTCAAGTGTACAGTTTAGTACTAAGCCAGTAGATGTCAGTCTGATGCCTTAAGTTAAGCCTTCTTTCATTAAAAATAATATTTTTATTAGTCTGTATACTTCCTTCAGTGAATATTTTAGTGAATACATAAGAGTTGATTAGCTGTTGAGTGAAAAAGGTAGAAAATTTGATACACTGATACAGTCGTTCTCAGTGGGTGGTGAGTTTGACACATACACACACACACACCCGCCGTTGCCTACCCCTCCCTTCCTGGACATTTAGCAATATCTGGAGCCATTTCTACTTGTCACAGCTGGGTGAGTGCTACTGGCATCTAGTTGGTAGAGGCCAAGGAAGTTGCTAAACATCCTATATTGCATAGCCAAGCCCTCCACAACAAAAAATTACAGCCCAAAATGTCTACAGTACCCAGGTTGAGAAACTGATTTAAAGTAGTATAACACTGGTGAAAACTGAGTCCATCTTTACCAGATGATTAGGTTTTCGTATTTGTTTAAATAACCTTTCCTGGACTGTTTCACTGACATAGAAATACTGGGGTATCAAAAAAATGTACACACATTTTAAGAAAGGAAAAAAATATTAAAATTACGCTGATGTTGGCCACTTCGAGCACCTCTTGTAATTGCAGAAGTCAAATGTGACTTACGTCTTTTGTTATCGGTATATATTATAACAATTTTAATACAGTTTTTTCCTTAAATCGTGTATACATTTTTTTTTGGCACCCTCTGTATATGGGTTCTATGTTAGGGTTTATTTTATTCCATTTTGCCTTGCCTTATTTTGCTAGAGTAATGGTTAGGTGTTCCAAATAGGTTAATGTGAGAATGTAAGTGCCATGTTCCATATGCCTTAAGCTAAATGGAACCCACATGGTTCTTACTGAGAAATAGATTAAAATACCTGAAACTCTTTCAAACCAATTTTTGTCTTAAGTTGTTGTTTCTGGTCTTATGGTTTGTTGAACTTCTCTGAAGTCAGATTACTGATTGATCCATATTTATACAATTATTGTATGAATGTTTCTCCATCTTTGAGGTAAGATGAAACATAGGGTAGTTGGAAAGTTTTTCCTCAAGGGAAAATCTTGGAGATAAACTTTAAAAGACAGTAAAGAATGTAGCTCTTTAATAAGGGATGTTTTTAAATGAGAAAAAAATCATAAAGTCTACCTGTCAGACTTATTTTTCCCAGAGATACTTAAATTAGAATAATATTGGGAAAATGGAGGAAAAGCATAAATCTTTCCATTGTATTATTTCTTAGAGGTAAATTTCTTGCAAAAGAATTTTATTGGAAGTGGAAAGTGAAATGATTAAGCTAGGAAAAAAAAGCAGTTACATATAGAAAAATTGGTTTTAGAAAATGAGGGAAAGAAGACCTGTTTTTGTTTTTCTAAACTTTTGAATATTCAGAAGTAAAAATGCAGTCTATTCTTTTATTCTTATCTGATATTAACCATGTCAAAAAATTTAATCGGATAACAAAGGTCTATGGCAGGGGTGTCAAAACTGCGGCCCACGGGCCAACTGCGGTCTGCAATCCATTGTTAATTGGCCCGCAGCAAATTCCAAAAATATATTTAGTTTACTTAAATAAACCAGGTGAGGCAATATGTACTTCACCTCGAGTGAGTAGCCCGGCTGTTTGTGTTTTTTACCGCATGTGGTCCTTAGTAAAAAACGTTGAAAAAAGTTTGGACACCCCTGGTCTATGGTAATATTTAATTTTATTTTCCCATCCTTTTTATGTTCTGGATGCCTGTTTTTGCATTACGAATACTTGGTTCGGTCACTATAGGACAATTGAAATTTTAAGAATTTAGTATTTCTGAATTTTGCCTAAGTCCTAGAAAATTACTCTTCAAAAATGTAACGACACAAAAAATCCTTCTAAATGTGTACTTTTCACTCTTCTCAAAATTTTCAGGAATATCCAACACATACATTTTGGTATTTTACCTGGTCTGATCCCCTAACCGCAAGCTGTTACTACTTGGAATTAGAGATGACTAATATTGGCTATGAATCAGTTTATTCAGAGCCTATAGGATTCTTCTCCATCTTTAAGTTTGTGTGCCCCTTTAGATGATTTGAAGTGCCCACAATCCTAAAACCTTAATTCATAAAGTCTTGTAGCTTGAATGAATGGATGGGTTTTTTTTCCCCTTCTTCCGCCTCCCCCCACACACTCCGGTTCAATCCGTTGTTTCTCAGTCTAGTTGTGTAGGACACGGCTTCCTGGCTCATGCTGGTATTATGAGCCTTGTGCTCCCCCTGGGCTGAGGCCGTTGGTCGCTGTCCAGCAGCTCACAGCAGCTCTGGTGGACTCTCGGCAGCTCGTGATGGCTGCTGGCCGCTCCTGGTAGCACACGGTAGCCCATGCAGCACACAGCAGCACACAGCATCCCCCGCCAACCTCCTGCTGCTCTCGGCAGCAACTGTTGTTCACAATCTTAGCTGTAGAGGGCGCAGCTCACTGGCCCATGTTGGAATCGAACCTGCGACCTTGGTGTTAGGAGCATGGTGGTCCAACCACCTGAGCCACTGGGCTGGCCCTGAATGGATGGTTATGCTGATGAAGAAAAGACTCTTAATTCCATTATAATATTCAAGACATCCTCTGAAGTGGCAAGGGTGCTGGTTCCTTGGTATTCATTGTCCTAACAGAAGAGAGGACTTCCTGCTCCTATTTTTGTGGTGAAACATAATGAATCATCACAAAGGACAAAGGAACTGCTTGGGTTACCAGAAATAACCCCAGCATATTTTGGAGAAGCAAAGATTAGGCTTAATCCTCTGAAAATAGCAAGGCTAAACCATTAAGTAAAAATTTCAAATACAGTCCAAAGAATGAATGTTACAGGATATTTCAGGATATTTGGAATACATTCCATAAACAATCTAGAAATGATCGATGTTCAGCATAGAGTCAGAATTAACCACTTACTGACATCAAATCACTTAATAGACTTAAAATCTGAGGTGATTTTGCTATTAATCTAATAACATCTGATTTTGGGTGACACCATTTTATAGGTTTTGAGAATATTTTATACAGTTAACCTTAATGTATATCAACAATTTGAACCAAACGTGTCCCATGGAATTCCAAAATCACAGTGGCAAAGCTAAGAAGAGCTAACAAAGTGTTCTTTTCCACCTCACCTTTTATGTGTTTTAGTAGAGAAATCCAAATAATTCAGTCGTCAATAGTAATTCTTTGGAAAACACTGAGTGAAAAACATAAAGACCCTGAACTGGACGGTGTGGAGTAGGTGGGACAGATTAGCTGATGTCCTTTTTGCCTGCCTTCTCTGCACCCTGAGAGCTCACAGTAACACTGCATATGTTACCATAGAACTCCCCCGACAAGTGCAAGGCAGATGACACTCAGTCAGTTGCATACCCTTGAGCCATTATCTCTCTAAACCCTAAGAGTGACCAGGACATGTAATTGTACCTTTGCTGAGGGTCAGAGCTTTGGAGACTTGCCAAAGGTGGAATAAGGAGGAATGACACTTGAAGATGCTTTTACATTTTTGACAAATCTTAATGTCCATTTTCAGCACCAGTGGAGACATCTGAACTTGGACACAGGGTCAAAGACCATGACCACCCCAAGAATTTCAGCTCTCAGCCACCTTCCCTATCCTTCAGTTGAGGGAAAATCTCAAGTGCCTTAGACCTGTAGGGCACAGTCCTCACTGAGATGAAGGGAACAAGCAGTGACAACATAATTGTGTTCTGCCTTAATAAAGGTATGGTCATTTCTGGTAAGAAGAGCAATTATTTGGGAAGCAAAAAAAAAGTGTAGAAACAATTTTCTGCTAAAGAAAGGAATTTGGAATATATTAAACATGGATGAGTTGGCTTAGAACACAGACAAAACATAAATGTATTAGGGAGTCTGCCCGTGGATATCCATGCCCACAAGGCATTAAAGGACTTGGTGGAAACAGGTAAGGTTACTTGTATATAGCAAACAATAAAGATACTCTAGGTACCTCCATAGGATTGTTGACAATTCCGCAGGAAAGGAATGGGATCTTCAGTGGGTGGCTGGGTCCAGGCCAATCTTTGTTGTGTGTTTTTCTGATCCAGGTGATAACTGACTTGAGAGGCCACTCAGAACCTGACTTCCCTTAGCTACTTAGATCTCTAAATACTGACTAGAATTAATCAAAAATACTACAGTGGAGACCGTAGATTTGGGGTTTTTTTTTTTAGGGTTTGATGTTATACTAAAGAGCTTTCATAGCACTCTGACAGTCATATATTAGGTTGGTGCAAAACTTAGGGCAGTGTTTGCCTTTATTTTTAACTTTTTAAACCATACTTTTGCACCCACCTAATACATAGCGTAGGAGGAACACACCTTCCCTGCTTCCTTCAGTGTGGCCCAGAATACTCTCTATCTCATCAGACCTTTAAGCCCACAGGTTAATTAACTCTTGAGGTGGGTTGAATCTATGGATCGGAGATAACCTGAGGTGGCTACATGTCAGAAGTCAAGTAGATTTGCCCCTAGTGATGTGAAGTCAAAGTAGGTACCAAAAGCATGTGCTGATTTTAGGCAGAGGGCTGAGGTGAGCAGAGGAACCATTAAAGGCTCCTGTACAAGACAAGTGGTGGGCAACGCGTTTCCTGGTTTGACTGCAATACAGTTGCCATATCTATGGGTTCCAGGAAAGAAATTTGTTCCACTATAATTTTGTATTCAGATTGTTTTGAAGTTAATTAAAATTAATACCTAAGGGTCCGGCCAGGTGGCTCAGGCGGTTAGCGCTCCGTGCTCCTAACTCTGAAGGCTGCTGGTTCAATTCTCACATGGGCCAGTGGGCTCTCTTCCATAAGGTTGCCGGTTTCGACTCCTGCAAGGGATGGTGGGCTGCGCCCCCTGCAACTAGCAATGACAACTGGACCTGGAGCTGAGCTGCGCCCTCCACAACTAAGACTGAAAGGACAACAACTTGACTTGGAAAAAATTCCTGGAAGTACACACTGTTCTCCAATAAAGTCCTGTTCCCCTCCCCCAATAAAATCTTTAAAAAAAATTTAATATCTAAGAATATCTTTATAGTTATTTCTGTTAAATGAAGCTTAGTGGAAAAATTTTCAGGAATCTATTAACACATTTCATTGCCTTATTTTTTTATTAATTGGGCGACAGTATTTAGACCATAATTTATTGCCTAAACTGGGAACCTTTTGTGAGAAGAGAAAGGTGCCAAGAATAAATATATCAAGACACCAGGTATAAACCAGGACTGTCTAAGGCAAACTGATTATTGCCTACTTATTATTCACTTTGTGAGTAATATGACCTGCTTTTGGTGTTCACTAGTTTCAAAACAAGCCTCAGGTTTGTATACAAATGAAGATTAGGTGCCAAAGTACTTTTAACCATAAATTATATACTTAGTTTTTCTTACGTGTAAAGGGGGCATATTATGTCAGATAGTCAGATAGGGTACTACTTAAGTCACTGAGTCAGCTCCTTATTTCAGCCCCATTAATGATGGAATCTGAATCTGGTCGTTATACCTAAACTAAGGCAGTGCTTCTTAAACTCGCACGCATCAGAATCATCTGGGAGGCTTGTGAAACCATTGCTGGGCCCCATCCCCAGAATTTCTGATTGAGAAGATTTGGAGTAGAGTCCCAAAATTTCCACTTCTAACAAGTTTCAGGTACTGCTGCTGCTGTTCTAGGTTAACATGCTTAGAGAAACTCTGAACTGAGGTATACACGCAGAGCGGGTAAGTCTCTACTTAATATGTGATTTTTAAAAAAAACTGAAAAAAGCAGCAGTTGTCTTGGAGATGCTACAGAGTAATTTGTGCTTTATAGTTTTTGTTTTGTTTTCTCTTCTCACCCTCAAGTGGCCACGGCTATGTAGTTCCTTTGTGGGGTATCAAATTTTGAACAGAATATAACTAATGGGGAGTGTTTGTGTGTGGTCTCTACTGTCTTTTGGGTGGGTGACAAGTAGGATAACAGATTGTGAAGGCATTTAAGTGCCTTGGTGGGTGAGGGGGCCTGTCAGCTGGCTTGGGCAAGAGCAGTAGAGTAGGTTGCTGGGCTGAGGAAAGGAAAGAATTGAGATGGTCAGCAGGGGGAGTGGTAAACAATAGGCAACAAAGCCTTTTTGCCGATAGAGAGGTCAAGAAAATGACAAGGCCAGGATTAGGCAGATAACAAAAGCAATAAGGGAGGGTCCCTTAAAGATGTGAGTTGTGAGCAGAGGGTATCATTTCAATTCCAGGTTCTGACTGTGTCTCCAGTCAGGGGTTAGTCATCTGCCCTGAATCTTAAATGGCAGTGACTTCATCCTTTGAGGCCTTAACCAAAGAGGCTGTGTTCTCTCCTTGAGGCAAAAAGGGAGCTTCCATGACTAGTTAGGCCCTCATAGAGAAATTGCTTTGAATGGGCAAGGCAATGGTGAGAGAGACTTAATTGGGCTTAGTTTTAAGTTTCTAAAATTACTCCATTAAGTAAGAAATTAGAGTATGTTGGTAATCAGTGGGACTGATGACATGGGGGGTCACACTGTGTTGCTCCCCCAGGCCCTCCCCAGGGGGAGCTACTAGTCCAGACTTCCGTGTACAGGTTGACTTCACTGTCCAAAGGTCAAATCTGGTAGGTGGAGGTAGTAAACGGGGTGAGGAGATGGTCGTCCTCTAGGCTGTGTCAGTATTACTGAAAATCAGGCAGATTATGATCTTAGTTCCAGGGAAGTTGATCCATTCGAATTAAACCTCGGCCAGTAGTAGGGCCTTGAAGACAGAGGCCAGCCCCTAAAGAGAGGATTTGGTAGACTGTCAGGACCCCAACGGTAGAGGCAGGATTCAGAGCTGGGGCCCCAAGTGCTGCAAACAACTTAGGCAGAGACCAGCAACCAAGATAGAGGCTCATCTACACCGATTTTGATTGAAGACTGGAGCCCAGTGAGGGTGGTGACATTTGGGTTCATACCACATTTAGGACAATGAAAGGAATACATCCTGGTCATTAGTGTGATGAACACTTTCTAAAACGTTGTCAGGAGTTTGAATTAGCTCAGAAACCTGGTGAGCCTAAATGTACAGTTTAGTGATACCTGATACTTACAGCTAGGCAGGGCTGAAATGCAGGTTTAACCTCAGCCGGTTTTTCAGATATTTATTAGTCAAAAATATCTAAGCATTATAATGTATTCAGAATGTTAGTGTGAACTAGCCTAATTTCAAATTGAGTGAAATCAAACACAGATCTGAATTGGGAATAAAATCAGAACCCCGCCATTTGAAAGCTAAGTAAACCTTCAGCTCCACAGTTAATTTTCTGTACGGCACCCTCCACAACTAAGATTTAAAGAACAACTTGACTGGGAAAAAATTCCTGGAAGTACACACTGTTCCCCAATAAAGTCCTGTTTCCTTAAAAAAAAAAAAAAGATATTTTGTTTTATTTATATGGAACCATAAAAACCCCGGGTAGCCACGGCAATCTTGAGAAATAAGAACAAAGTGGGAGGAATCATAATACTTGACATCAAATCATACTACAAGTCTATAGTAATCAAAACAGCATGGTACTGGCATAAGTACAGACACACAGATCAATGGAACAGAATAGAGCCCAGAAATAAATCCATGCCTATATGGTCATGTAATCTACAATGGAAACAAGAATTTACATTGGGGTAAAGACAGTCTATTCAATAAATGGTGCTGGGAAACCTGGACAGACACATGCAAAAAAAATGAAGCTGGGCCACTTCCTTACACCATTGTAATGCAGGGTCTCTGGTCCTGCTCCCCACATAAGAACGCAGGACATGGTGAGGCCAAAAAGGAACACCCACGGAGCCATGGATAGGGGTTCACACCACTGTAGTCTCGCTGGCAGCTGGGTTGAAGACACAGGAAGCAGGCTTCACACGATGCGCAATGTAATCCACTTGCTAACTGCACTTGCTAGCTGCAATCTACCATCTGCTTTTCTGCCAACCAACCAACCAACCAACCCCTTGCTAACTGCAATCCACCCCTGCTAGTACAGCCACGGCAACTATATCAGTGGCCAATGGCTAACTGGTTACAGCTGACGGCCAACTAGTTACAGTTGATGGCCATCTACTACTCAAACCAAACTGCTCTCTGGGACTCTGTCCCCACAACCATATACAAGAATAAATTCAAAATGGATTAAAGACTTAAATGTAAGATCTGAAACCATAAAACTCCTAGAAGAAAATATAGGAGGAAAGTTTACAGACATTACCTGGAGTAATATTTTTACTGATATATCCCCTCGGGCAAGGGAAGTAAAAGAAAAAGTAAACATATGGGATTATGTCAAACTAAAAAGGTTTTTCATAGCAAAGGAAACCATCAATAAAACAAAAGGCATCCTACTGAATGGAAGAAGATATTTGTCAATGATACATCTGATAAGGGATTAATTTCCAAAATTTATGAAAACTCAACACCAAAAAAACAACCCAATTAAAAAATGGGCAGAGGACATGAAGAGACATTTTTCTAAAGAGGACATACAGATGGCAAACAGACAGATGAAAAAATGCTCAACCTCACTAATCATTAGAGAAATGCAAATAAGAACCACAATGAGATACCACCTCACTCCAGTCAGAATGGCTATCATCAATAAATCAACAAACAACAAGTGCTGGCGAGGATGTGGAGAAAAGGGATCCCTCATGCACTGCTGATGGGATTGCAGATTGGTGCAGCCACTATCGAAATCAGTATGGCGGTATCTCAAAAAACTGGATGACCCAGCAATTCCACTCTTAGGTATCTATCCAGAGAAATCGAAAACCCTAATTCAAAAAAATTTATGCACCCCTATGTTTATTGCAGCGCTATTGACAATAGCCAGGACATGGAAACAACCAAAATGCCCTTTGGTAGATGACTGGATTAAGAAACTGTGGTACATTTATACAATAGAGTATTACTCGGTGTAGGGACAGGGCCAGGAGAGCAGTTTCCAGGCTCCCCGCCTCACATGGAAAGGTGCTGGCTCGGTTATTAGATGGCCATCAGCTGTAACCAGTTGGCCATTAGCCATTATTGTTTTGTATATAACTGCGGAGGCTAACTAGCAAGTGCCAATAGTGCAGATTGCTGATTGCAGATTGCAGTTAGCAAGCACGGATTGCGGATGGTGTGGATCGTGTGGATTCTACTTCCTGTTCTCTCCTGGCTGCCAGCAAGAATATAGTGGTATAAACCCCCTATCTGCGGCTCTATTGTTGTTCCTTTTCAGCCTCACCGTATCCTGCATTCCCCTGCCGGGAGCGGGAGCTGAGACTCTGCATTACACTCGGCCATAAAGAAGAATGAAATCTTACCATTTGCAATGACATGGATGGACATAGAGAACATTACGCTGAGTGAAATAAATTAGATGGAGAAAGACAAATACCACATGATCTCTCTTATATATGGAACCTAAGACTAGGATAAATGAACAGGTTAATCAGAAACAGTCTCAGAGATATAGAGAAAAAACAGGGTTGCTAGATGCGGGGTGAGGGGGAGGGATGATGGAGAAGGTGAGGGGATTAGAAAGCACAGTCGATAACCACAAGATTGCCACAGGGATACAAAAGATAGTTTGGGGAATAAAATCAAGAATGTAAAGATTTTGTAGGGTAGCAGGGTCTTATTAGGGAGAGCACTTCATTGATGGTGTAGATGCCTTGATCACTGCACTGTACACCTGAAGCTGAAGCTGAATAATACTGAATGTCAACTATAACTTAATATATATATAGTCACAAGAAGTGGAGTACAGCACAGGGAATAGAGTCAGTGAAACTGTAACAGCTATATGCGATGTCAGAGGGGTAGTAGATGGGGGAGGGAGGTTGTCGCTCTGTGAGGGGTATAAATGTCTTAACTATTACATTGTTTTGTACACCTGAAACTAATAATTTAAAAAAGAGAGAATTTTGTTCGTGTAAAGTGCATGAATGTGTCAGGACACCTTTGTAAAAGTAACAAAAATCTAGTGGCATTGCTGTGGCAAGTAGTTTTTGGCTAATCTCTTACTGGATTCCCTCCCTCCTCATTTTCTAAGTGGATATTTTAAAACACGTATTCCTCACTAGGGTATTTAAACTTTAAAAATATTTTGAGGGGCCGGCCCGGTGGCTCAGGCGGTTAGAGCTCCATGCTCCTAACTCCGAAAGCTGCCAGTTCAATTCCCACATGGGCCAGTGGGCTCTCAACCACAAGGTACCAGTTCAGCTCCTCGAGTCCTGCAAGGGATGGTGGGCTCCGCCCCCTGCAACTGGGATTGGGCACGGCACCTTGAGCTGAGCTGCCACTGAGCTCCCGGTGGCTCAGTTGGTTGGAGCGCATCCTCT
Source organism: Rhinolophus sinicus (assembly GCF_057876585.1). Taxonomy (NCBI): domain Eukaryota; kingdom Metazoa; phylum Chordata; class Mammalia; order Chiroptera; family Rhinolophidae; genus Rhinolophus; species Rhinolophus sinicus. The sequence goes on from NC_142515.1 coordinate 47,074,781, forward strand.
CAACCACAAGGTTGCAAGTTCAACTCCCACAAGGGAGGGTGGGCTGTGCCCCCTGCAATTAGAAAACGGCAACTGGACCTGGAGCTGAGCTGCACCCTCCACACCTAAGACTGAAAGGACAACTTGACTTGGAAAAAAGGCCTGGAAGTGCACACTGTTCCCCAATAAAGTCCTGTTCCCCTTCCCCAATAAAATCTTTTATATATATATATATATATATATATATTTTTTTTTTTTTTTTTTTTTTTTTTTTTTGAAGTCTAGGTTTAGATATCTCAATCACCTTTTAGATATTTGGCTCTTGGAATTGTTTTACAGTGTCTTGAGAGCAGATGATTTTCCAATTCACCAGTTTTAGAACCCCATGTACCCTGGATTAAACATCAAAGAATGCCATATACTCACTTTAATTGTTCTCTTTTATTGCACTACTGCAATTTTATTATCATTAACGTGTGGTTAAGAGGGCACCTCTTTGTATGAAGTTTGTTCTAGGTTCTCAAATTTGGGGATTAATTTAACTTCAGAATTGAACTTTTCCCAAACACTTTAATTTAGCATTTATTTGCATTTTCATGGCCTTTGCCCTAAAAATTCTCTGAGCTACTAAATCAGGTACAAATTTCAGCTTTGGTTACATACGCCTGTGGTCAACAGTAAATGATGCACTGTTGTTCTAGCAGTTCAGGCAGATGAAACTTCATAAAGCACTGTCAACGTGATCTTCAGAAAGCTATTCAATAGAGGTTATTACAACACTGATCTTAGAGTTCTCCCATCTAAAGAAACAAAATATGAGGAATTTGCATGCTCTGGTTCATGATCATTCTAAATGTTCAGATTCCAGATAAACCAAAAACAAATTCAGTTTTGGGATTAGTTTGCTATGACAAATCTCCTTTGCAAGGGTCATATAAGAGTTTGGAAAACTGACATAGTGGTTAGTAGTCTATGCTTCAGCAAAATAAATTGATTGGTCATGCTATTTTCCCCATTCTAAGGGTGAAAAAATGCACCCCAAAAATCAAAAGTTATTCCTTTGTGTTCCCAGATAAATGGCAAACGGTTCACATCATCTGGTCTCAATAAAACCTCAGAATTACTTCTTAGTTGAATCTGACCTCCCAGTTTTTTAATAAGATTTTATTTTCAAATACAGCTCACTGGTTATCTCTAAACTTTTTATTTTCCTTCAGGCAAGGAAAGAGCAGAATCGACTTCTAACATATAAAGAATAAATATTTAATATCCATTCATTTTCTTTCTTAGATAGATAGACCTGTTGAAAGCCAGTCCCTAGCCACACAAAGAACGCTAGCTGTTTCTAACTATAACATAAATATTTAATTAAAACCTACTTGACCCAGCTTTCCTTAAGGCATACAAGTACGCTAGCCTTGGGCTACACGTGTGCCAGTTTCCTAAGCCATCTGTTCTTTATCCCAGGCTTTTTACCAGTTTTGCAAACTCAGGAGGCATTCACCTGGCTGTTGGAAATGTTTCTAGGAGATGAAATGTTTAACATTTGAGCTACTGTTTTCAGAAAGAAACCAGCCAACCAGCCATCGCCACAAAAACTAGAATTTGGAATAAAGTGAGAATTGGCCCATTCTAAAGCGAATTCTGTAGCTCCACAGTTAATTTGTTTCTGTTTTAAGTCTTGGTCACATTTAACTCTTGGTGGCCTAAGACCTCCAGCAGTCTGCAGGTTACCGTACGAAACCGAAGCTTGAAGCCGAGATAAAAGCTGTGATGCACAAGCTTTAACATTGCTTCAGCAGTCCTCTGGTTTTAAATGATTGAAGATGTGTTATAAATAGTCTTTAATAAACAGCAGCCCAGTTTCTGTTTCCTGCGAACCAACCTTCCTCTGCTTGAACAGGACAAAAGGTTTTGGGGAAAGGCATCACTTCATTTGATTCCATTGCCCAAGATTATGAAGTATACACATACACTTCTCTTAGGATTTTTGAAAGAATTGCCAGTTATTCCGTAATAACCCTATATCCAAAATGACCACCAGAAGAAGTAGAAGGTTGACAGGTCATGGTGTAAGCATAAGAGATAGGAACCTAACGAAGCTAGGATGCATGGGGTTTAGTCAGGGCAAACAGGAAAGGATTGATTGACCTGGCACACTAAAACGAAGTTTACTGCAATAAAAAAAAAAATTTAAGAATCCAATCTCCAGATTTATTCTACACTAAAAAGAAAAAAAAAAAAAATGCTGATTCAGGCCAGCCGTGATTTAATGGTGCTTATATTAACAGTGCTTATTAAACTTCTTAAAATAACAGTCGAAGTCTAAGCAGCAGGGTCAGAACCATTCCTGTCTTTTACTGTTCCTAGCAGTAACCACTTAAGTGCCATCTTGCCCAGCTGAAAATGCTTCCTATTTGTAAAAGAACTGACTATTCAGTATTAACTTTTAATTTAAATTCCTTTGAACAAATGTGTATTATCCCGAAATGATGTAATCCCATAGGTAACCACATTCTTTCAGATCATGACAGAGATTCTCATACCTCTCTAAATACCTTCAAAACAATGCTCAGATGAGAATGGTTTTACATCCAAATTTTAAGTGAGAGAATGATAGAGGAAATATAAATAAGAACAAATATGGTTAGGGTAAGAAAATACAATATAACTCTGGAATTCTGTGTAAACAAGATAGACAAAGTTTACAAGATGGCTATAAGAAGTACTTAATTTGTAAAATCTAGGTTTCACAGCATAATGTATACTCTTATTTATCAGTATTGTCTCACCCCTCTTCTAGGCCAATTACCCTAAATCATGCTTCACTCAATCACCTTTTAACGTCACGTGATAAGGCTTTTCCTCATTCTCCCACTTTGCAGGTGAGAACACTGAGGCAATGAACCAGAACTGGGGATTGACCTCAGATCACACATACGCTTACAGGAAAGGTTTACCTGCCAAACCCTGTAATACTAGCTGAAGTCCCTCCCCAGTTTCATAAAGAAGTGAAACATTTGGATTGCTTTTCTTAGTTCTCATGATAGATAACGACACAAAAACAAAATGTCTCGGATTATTTTCATAACGAACTGAAATTGAAGGTAATTTACTAAAAATTTTTCTTTGAGAAGCTATACTATTTTTGGGAAAACTGTTTATGATAGATGTTGTTTAAGAATGATGTAGCTGTGCTGAACTGATCAGAAACTGACATGCTGCTTCAGCAGTCACCAGCAATCCTCCTCTCCTTGCTCACAGTGGGTCCTCGCGGCCTGACATGCTTTCTATCACAGACTTCTTTCGGGGGCAACTACATTGCAGTTAGGCAATTTGAGTTACGCACTTGCGTACATAAAAGTCCTTTTCCTTTGCAAATGTTGAGCTTAGGGGTTAAGAATGGAGATGTTCTCAACCATAATGAAAAGGAATCAAACGTATATAAAATGTTTGAGAGTGAAGAGTGGATGAATGAGAGCTAAGAGGGCAGACGTCTTCATTCTGGATGCCTGGCAAGGAGCTATCCCAAACATTTGGGTCGGGGATGGTATATTGAGTTAAAAATGGTGAAATAAAGTTATTTTTGCACATTATCCTCTATTCAAACCCATGACACATACAAAAATAATGAACTAGAGGGGAAACTCCCACCTCCAATAAAAGAACAGCTATAACTGCCATGAAGTGTGGGTACTCGTTGCGAGCAGACACTTTCCCTCTTAGACTTTGAACAGTATTTATTTTTCCCACAAGTGCCGGAATCTTCAAGGGTATATTCTTGGTTAGAGCAATCCGGTACAACATTAAGGACCGATCCTGGAGAGGCCGAGACTATTCTTGTAGAGAACCAGTTTCTGTCCGGGAGGTAGAGCTAGGGATAAACCAAGCCATCTTCATCATTGTATGATGTCTGACCTCGCTTCTTTTAAGAAGTGATAGAGATGAAATGAGTGAGAGAAGTGCTGTGGTAGCAGTAGGTAGAGGGCTTTGCATCCATTTATTTTCATCCACTGAGGGAGATGTCTTCCTAGAGAAAGCTAAGGAAGTAACAGATCTGGTGAAAGAGCAGTTGAGATAATACAAGGGGAGTTTCCCCAAGAAACACAGGACCTAAGTGTAAAACAAAACAGTCCGCTCTTCAAAGGAGCATAAACAAAAGGTAGATAAAAAACATGAATTCACAAAAGAAATTGTCCCCAAACAGTGGGCTCAGACAAATAGTTTTCTCCGATTTTTAAGAAACGTTCCTTTTTTAAAGGGTTGAAGAATTACAGAAGTTCATAAAAGTAGAAACAAAGCAAGAAAAAGTAAACTGGCGGAGCTCATGAAAGGAATAGAAGTCAAATATTAAAACCATACAGAAAAAGTCACCTTAAAGTCAGTTAAAAATGGAGTAACAAAGTGAAAACCAGAGACCCAACAGGCTTGAGGAAATTACACACAATAAAATGAAAGATAGCATGTTAAGTTGAACCATATGAAATTGTTATGTCCAATTGATCTACAAAAAAGGTTGTTTTTTATGGTTCAACCTAACGCATCTTTTCCATTTTATTTTCCATATGAAATTGCTGATAAAGAGAAAGCAACCCCAGAGAATTTTGTATCTGGCCAAGTTATCCTTTAAGAATAAAGACAAAGGGGCAGCCGGTGGCTCAGTTGGTTAGAGTGTAGTGCTCATAACACCAAGGTCGCTGGTTTGATTCCCACATGGGCCAGTGAGCTGTACCCGCCACTGCTAGATTGAAAAAACAGTGACTTGACTTGGAGCTGATGGGTCCAAAACACATTGTTCCCCAATATTCCCCAATAAAAATTTTTAAAAAAAAATGAAGACAAAATTATGGATATTCTCAAGCATAGGTGAACTTAAAGAATAACACACTTATGACCCACCTTTTAAAAAAAATACCAAAATGAGAAACAGAAACTCATAAACACAGACAATAGTTTAGTGGTTACCAGAGGGTAAGGGGGGTGGGGGGGTGGGGGGTGGGAGATGAGGGTAAGGGGGATCAAATATATGGTGATGGAAGGAGAACTGACTCTGGGTGATGAACACACAATGGGATTTATAGATGATGTAATACAGAATTGTACACCTAAAATCTATGTAATTTTACTAACAATTGTCACCCCAATAAATTTAATAAAATATATTTTAAAAAAAATACCAGCCAATACAACTGTAAAAATTTGATTTACAATGTCAGTTTTAAAAACCCTTAGTAATGTAGAAATAATATAATGAAAACTAAAATTGTCCTAATTTCCTGTCTTTCATAATAAATGAATATTAGATATTGTTCTAAAGTTGAAACGTACTAATATCTATGTTTTTTATAACCTTTTAACTCAGTCTAGATAATTCTTTTGCAAATAACTCTAATGCTTGCTTTGAGAGCATGTATACCAAAAATTGGAACGATACAGAGAAGATTAGCCTGGCTCCTGTGCATGGTTGACACGTAAATTTATGAAGCATTCCATATTTTTGAAACTAATATAATATTGTGTGTCAACTGTAATTGAAAAATAAATTTTAAAAAATAGGTCCAGTGGTAAGAAAAATCTGAAGTTCAATAATTCATTTTTACTTTACCTAAAGTAAAATTGAGTCTAATACTTTTTCAAAAACTTTGTATTTGGGAATAATTACAGATTTACAGGAAGTTGCAAAAATAGTATAGAAAGGTTCCATTATACGCCCTTCCCTGATTTCTCCCAGTGGTTACATCTTACATTGTTATAGTATAATATCAAAACCAGGAATATGACATTGGCATAATGTGTGATACAAAGTTCTGTCTTTTATTTTTTTTTCCCATAAAGACTGGGGGAAAGAAAAAGCATGTTGGGTCCCATCTTGCACTTTAAGCCAAGGTAGCCCTTGATGCTTCTGTCACAGGGTGAGGTTGTTGGGCAGTCCCCAGGGTACCAGATCCCTGTCCACCTGGAAACCCTGGCAACCCATGAGAATTTCAAGCAGGGCATTGCAGGGCTTCCGTGCTTGGCACTCCAAAATGTGAGGAGGGTTTTTATTGTTGTTTGTTTGCAGTTTTTTAAATTGAAAGAAAATTCACGTAACATAATAGTAATTCTTTTAAAATGTAGATTCAGTAGATTTTCGTATGCTCAAGGTTGTGCAACCATCATCACTATCAAATTCCAAAACGTTTTCATCACTCTAAAAAGAAAACTCTACCCATTAGCAGTTAGTCATTTCCCATTTTTCTCTCCCCCACTCTCCTGGCAACCACTAATCTACATTCTGTCTCTATGGATATGCCTATTTGTGAATATTTCATGTAAATTGGAATCATATGTGTGGCCTTTCATGTATGATTTCTTTAACACTTAGAATAATGTTATCAAGGTCCGTCCATGTTGTAGCATATATTAGTACTTCATTTCTTTTTATGGCTGAATAATATTTCAGTGTATAGATATATATACACATTATTTTGTTTATCCATTCATCAGTTGAGGGACATTTAGATTGTTTCTACTTTTTGTCTATTATGAAAAATGCTGCTATGAACATTCATGTAACAACTTTTTCTGTGAACGTATTTTGATTTATCTTGGGTGCATACCTAGGATCGGGCTTGCTGGGTCATCCATTGAGTTTTTTATTTCCATTAATATACAAGGTCTGACAATTAAGTTTGCAAACTCATTCTAGGAAAAGTGCTACATACCTCATTGTTGAATATCACTACGGTCACCTTCAAAGCACTCCCCTTGGGAAGCTGTGCACTAACGCCAGCGCCTAGTCCACCCTTCAAAGCAATTTTGGAACTCTTTTTCTGGAATGGCCATCAGAGCCGTCGTTGTATTACCCTTGATGTCTTGAATGTTATCAAAATGTCTTCCTTTCAATATTTTCTTTTTTTTTTCTTATTAAATTTATTGAGGTGACAATTGTTAGTAAAATTACATAGATTTCATGTGTACAATTCTGTATTACATCATCTATAAATCCCATTGTGTGTTCATCACCCAGAGTCAGTTCTCCTTCCATCACCATATATTCGATCCCCCTTACCCTCATCTCCCACCCCCCACCCCCCCATCCCCCTTACCCTTGGCAACCACCAAACCATTGTCTGTGTCTATGAGTTTCTGTTTCTCATTTGTTTGTCTTGTTCTTTTGTTGCTTTTGGTTTATATACCACATATCAGTGAAATCACATAGTTCTCTGCTTTTTCTGTCTGACTTATTTCGCTCAGCATTACACTCTCAAGATCCATCCATGTTGTCACAAATGTTCCTATATCATCTTTTCTTACCGCTGAATAGTATTCCATTGTGTATATATACCACAACTTCTTCATCCATTCATCTATCGAAGGACATTTTGGTTGTTTCCATGTCTTGGCCACCGTAAACAAAGCTGCAATGAACATTGGAGCACACGTGTCTTTATGTATAAATGTTTTCAGATTTTTTGGGTAGATACCCAGGAGAGGGATTGCTGGGTCATATGGCAATTCTATTTGTAATTTTTTGAGGAACCTCCACACCGCCTTCCATAACGGCTGCACCAGTCTGCATTCCCACCAACAGTGTATGAGGGTTCCTTTTTCTCCACAGCCTCTCCAACATTTGTTACTATTTGTCTTGTTGATGATCGCCATTCTGACTGGGGTGAGGTGATATCTCATTGTGGTTTTTATTTGCATTTCTCTGATGATTAGTGATGTTGAGCATTTTTTCATATGTCTATTTGCCATTTGTATGTCTTCTTTGGAGAAATGTCTCTTCAAGTCCTCTGCCCATTTTTCAATTGGGTTGTTTGTTTTTTTGTTGTTGAGTTGCATGAGTTCTTTGTATATTCTGGATACTAGCCCCTTATCGGAGGCACTGTTTGCAAAAATCTTCTCCCATTCAGTTGGTGGCCTCTTTATTTTGTCAATGGTTCAATATTTTCTTTATCTTTGGGTGAAGAAAGAAGTCATTGGGGGCCAGACCAGGTGAGTAGGGAGGGTGTTTATTTGTTTACTGGCTAAAAACTCCCTCACATACAGTGCCCTGTGAGCTGGTGCATTGTTGTGATGCAAGAGCCATGAATTGTTGGCAAAAGATTCAGGTCATTTTCATCTAACTTTTTCACACAGGCTTTTCAGTACTTCCAAATAGTAAACTTGGTTAACTGTTTGTCCAGTTGGTTGGTACAAATTCATAATGAATAATCCTTCTGATAAAAAATGTTAGCAACATCATTGCAACAAGTTCACCAACTTTATTGTAAGACCTTGTATTTTTTTATTTGGAATTTTTTTCCAGTTTCATTGAGAATAATTGACATGTACACTGTATAAGTTTAAGGTATACCGCATAATGACTTGATTTACATATATTGTGAAATGATTAGCACAATGAGTTTAGTTAACATCCTTCATCTCATACAGATACAAAAAAAAAAGTTTTTTTTTCCTTGTGATTTACTCTCTTAACAACTTTCAAATATACCATATAGCAGTGTTAACTATAGTCGTCATGTTGTATATTATAGCTGAAGTACTTACTTATCTTATAACTGGAAATTTGTATCCTTTGACCACCTTCATTTAATCCCCCCATCCTCTACTGCCCCCCAAACCCCATCCTCTGGTAACCACATATGTGATCTCTTTTTGTATGACTTTTAGTTTTTGTTTTGTTTTTATTCCTTTTCTCTTTTTTAGATTCCATGTATAAGTGAGATCATAAAGTATTTGTCTTTCTCTCTGATTTATTTCTCTTAGCATAATGCCCTCAAGGCTCATCCATGTTGTTGCAAATTACAGAATTTCCTTCTTTGTTATGACTGAGTAATATTTCATTGTGTGTGTGTGTGTGTGTGTGTGTGTACACACATACTACAATTTCTTTTTTAAAATCTGAATCCTGCCTTTCTTTAAATTTTATTGGCTAACAGTGTGTTTTTTCCAGGACCCATCAGCTTCAAGTCAGGTTGTTGTCCTTCAATCTAGTTGTGGGGGGTGCAACTCAGGTCCAAGTCCAGTCTCCCACCATCCCATGCGGGGATTGAATCATTGTTAAGAGCTCGCGCTTTAACCAACTGAGCCATCCGGCCGCCCACCGGCAGCTCAGCAGCAGTTCAGTTCAAGTTGCTGTCTTTCAGTCTTTAGTTGGAGGGGGCACAGCTCACCATCCCATGCAGGAATTGAACCGCCCCCGTACAACAATTTCTTTATCCAGTCATCCATCAATGGACACTTAGGTTGTTTCCACATCTTGGCTATTGTAGATTACGCTGCTATGAACATGGGGGTGCAGATATCTCTTCAATACTATTATGTTTTTTAATTCTAATATTTGTATTTTGTTCTAATCATCTGTGTTGGTGTCCTCATTCACTTTGAGATCTTCTGGTTCTTGGTATGACAAGTGATCTGTGTTTGAAACCTGGACATTGTGGTATTGTAAAATTCTAGATCTTATTTAAATTTTGTATTTTAGCAGACACTGCTCAAACCTCTGACTCCACCCCAGTGGGTGAAGAGGACTTGTTACCACCAGATCATGGTAGAAGTGCAGGATTTCTACTCTGTCTCCTTTGACAGTGGAAAGAGAGATGACGGAGAATTGTCTCTTCTGGGTGGGGATTGCATTTCAGGTTCTCCACTAGGCCTGAAAGTGAAGGGGTATCTTGTTACTGCTTTCCACATGGTCTCCACTGCCTCTGAGGAGGGGTGGACTTGTTACGGCTGAGCTGTGGTGGAAGTTCTCACTCTCTGCCTGGCCACCTCGGACACCATCCTAGTGGGGAAGGGGAAGGGCACTCAGTAGGGCTGCCAGGTAGGGGTAAAAGTCCAAGTGCCCCATGTGGTCTCCAATGGCACTGCAAGGGCCTGGGGGGCTCTCCACAACCCTTTCTCCCTCACTACTTTGTGGTGTGGGTGCAGTTGGGACACATCATGTAACCTGGCAGGTGTAGCAGTCTAGGCGTTCCAACTGGCCTTTGAAGGGACAGTGGTGGGGCCACCATTTTTTCTGTGATATTTAGCTGGAGTAGAATGATTATGTCAAGGTTTCTGTCTTGCTAGGCTGCCCCTTTTCCTGGCCCTTTTAGCTTGAGGTATTAGTTTTCCATGCCCATTGGCATTTCCAGGTTGCCGGCTGGGATAGATGAAGCAAAAAGAAAACCCAGAGAACGACAGGGATGTCGTTCTTGGATCCCGAGGTCCCTAGCCAGCCAGTCTGCCTCTCTCTACCTGTCAGAGTCTTA